>NC_060952.1:86887528-86903047 GCF_022045245.1 Lucilia cuprina | reverse complement strand
ATAGATAGATAGATAGATAGATAGATAGATAGATAGATAGATAGATAGATAGATAGATAGATAGATAGATAGATACATAGATACATAGATACATAGATACATAGATAGTAACGGTTTTTTAGTGCTACAGGTAAATTGTTTTATGGTTTATGTTACTATTGGTGTTGGTATATCTGCTAACAGCGGTACTGTTCTTTTTAACACACACGGTAACAATATCGACGCTGACTATATTAAGAGTTTTTTTAGTATTTTTTATTTTTGGCGATAATGGTTTGCTAAAATGGTATTTAAGGAGAAATGATAACTTAGCAATACTATATTCAATTTAATTATTTATATTATTTTATGGAAATATAAATAAACAGAAGATGTTGCAGTTAAAGGTCAAAGTGGGTTCATAATACTTGGGTGTTACAGACAGCAGCGTTGTATCCCCAGAAAACCTTCCCACACATAAAAGTATGCTAATAAATTTCTGCATAATTAATATTAACTGAACCAACCAAAAAAAGTTAATAATCTCTGTGAAAAATAATAAATATTTGCATAAACTAAAATTACGAAAAAACACTAGTATTTAATATGTACATATGTATGCGTATGCGTGTTTATTTGACATGTTTGTGTGCATATATTTATAACCTGCTGTTAGCAAATAAATATGTTAAGTATTTCCCTTTGGCATATGGTAACTAGTCATCAATTTAATTAACCACATGCCTTTTGGTCATACATATTTTAGATGATGAAATTCATTAAAATGCTAAAAAAAATGTGTGCAAGAATATAAGTCAAATTATTATAAGTTGCAAATACATATATCTGTGCAATTTCGCCATTTGAATATCCAACAGTCTAGCTATACGTGAGAGTTGTAGGCTAGATTCTAGCTAAAACCTAAATTCTTATATTCGAGTATTATTTTATTTTAAATATATCGCTAATATTTTTTGTTCTGTTTACATAACACAACTTTCCTTGTTTTATTTTCAATTTACTTTTCTATCTCCCTTTGGCATAAAGGTGACAAACAATTTACGTTTATTAATCGTCAATAATAATCTTGTATTTTTTTCTGCGCATTAAGTTTACCCACCTAATAACCTGATTATATGTGGAAAGAGATCATAAGCCGTTTTAATAAAAAAAGAACAACATCATTACAAACACAATATTTCATACGTATTATCCTTACATCCTCTTAACGAAAACACTTACATCAACTAAGTACCAACATGACTTCTAATAATTTGTGTCAACCCTCTGCCAATTATGGATAATTTTGTGTCACCATTATTTTCGTTACCATTTAATGACACTTTGCAAAAAAAAAAGAAAAAAAACTATATAAAAAGCTGTAAAAGAACACAGGGAGAGATGTACACAGACAGACAGACAGACAGGAAGTTAGAAAGAGAAAAGTTAAAAAAATAACTGTTAGTAAAAAAGAAAATATTGCAACATTTCCGGTTTTTAGGTTAACCACAGTCAACAAACACTAGCAACAGGAAATACAAAACACATAAACACACATATGTATGTATTGTGCTCTACTTCACACTCAATAACTCCCTATTTATGTTTGGATGTGTATTTCTAGTAAATTATTAGCGGTAATATGAACCATAACATGTTTAACTTACGTTTTAATTTAATTTTTTATATTATTTTACACATTATTTTATGTGTTGCTCATAAACGAGTGGAGTTTTATTAGCAGGATATCACAAAATTGTTTTAAATACATTGTGTTTGTAAATGTTGTAGTTTTTTTATACTCTACCCCACTATAGTGGAGAGGGTATTATGTGTTTGTGCTGATGTTTGTAACACCCAATAATATTGGTCTTAGACCCACCTTAAAGTTTACAAATCTGCTCAGAATCACTTTCTGAGTCTATTTAGCTATTTCCTTCCGTCTGTCTGTGTGTCCATGTAAACTTTGTGCGCACGCTACTGGTTGCAATTTTCAAGATAATTCGATTCGGCAGATACCTATTTTGTGTGTGAGAAAAAGAGAAAGAAATATCAATAATTTCTCTCGTGGTACAAAGTTTTTACCGCAAAAACTAATCAATGTAATTAATACGTAGCTGCCGAAGCACAGTTTAAAAGAGAATTAACTAAAAGTCTGTCTGTCCAGGAGAGAATTTGTCAAAAATTTCTTTTAAGATAGGTTTCGCCTCTTTAGTTTGGCAGCAAAAAGTGATACAAGTCAGAACTCGGGCCTCCTTGGGCAAAATTTTTCGTCTCATTTGTGTATATATAACTGGAGCTATGAGAACTTGTCTTACACGTGCCATGGGTGCAATTTTGCATATTCCACCCATGGCACTTCCTTTTCAAGGAAGAAGCTAGCAGATCGCCTACCAGGTATTGCCAACTTGAAACCTGTGACTAAGTTGCACATATGAGTGCCTATACTCAAACTATTCAAAAATTACCTATACATTAGAATTCCCGACTGTAAGCTACCAAATATGGTTTTCGATAGATTATTTGAGGTTATTATACCGAATAAGGACCTATGGACTGAGCATACAAAATGCTGACTAAGTTTGGTTCACAGATAGGTACAAACAAATAAACGACGACACGGGAGCAGGCATATGTGGCCTTGGACACTATCAATCTTTGAAGCTGAAATATATGTAATTTTTATTTGTACTAGAAAGTGCGTTAGTAGAAGAACTAAGGGAATCAGAATAGACATCTACCCAATCAGCTCAAATCCAACATTTTATTAATCCACAGTCATGGTCTGAAATTTGTACTGCTCCAGCATCTAGAAACGATAACAATCCACCAAGCATCCTCTTCCCGCGATTTGGCCACTATTATTGACCAGCCAAGACAAAGTCCTGTGGGCAACTGACCACTCGTAGGACCAGATTATGTGATGCTCTGGTTGGACCTCTTTTCAATTCATCCAAGGTCAAGCCAAAGATTGAATTGTAAACATCAGTTTATAGTACCGGCAGACTAGAGTAGACTGGTAGCACCTCTTTACCCCGGGATTGCAATACACCATGATGTGACACGCATTATAGAAACATGGCCCGAGAGAAGTCACTCTGACAATGGAAGGACAGACGATTAGCAAACAGAGGCGTTCGTCGCTAACTATTCGGCGAGGATACGCCAAAGCTTAATTTGACTATTTGGTGAAATCTAAATTTTCTTGCCCTTGTGAAGCAATACCAGGGCTCAGACAGTCAAAACGTTTCATCCCGAAAGCTTAAAAAAGCGATCTCAGAGTGGTCTCAGATAACATCAATTCATTCCAGACAATTCTTCAAAGATCTCTGCAGATTTTGTGGCTCACCAGAGAAATCCTCAAAACATATTACATGTAACTGCCCAAGATTAGGGCTTGTAGAGCTAAGATCTTGAATGTTGCCTTACTAACCTCGAATAAGATCTTCAACCTCTCACTAGACTAGCTACCTTCATGTGTGAACTAAAACTTGTAGGGTGAACCAATGAGCTGCAGAAAATATCCACACATAGGTCGCAGTGTATTGTTCCATTTAAATTCAATTTAACATGACTTCCAAAGATCCAAAAAATAATATAAGAATAATTATCAATCCGAATAAAAATATTTCTTTTATCGGGGGAAAATACATTTGCAATCAAGGGAATTATCTACATCCTTTATTATACTAAAATCTTCCATATTGTTTTTAGCAAAAAACTTTACACACATACATATATAATTCCCTCCTTCCCTTCAAGCCAAGGGAAACCGAAAAATTTTGCCACTTGTCTTTAAAAAACAACCTCCCGTTTAATCACACATACATACATACACGCCAAATGTGTTTTATAGATCTTTGTCACTGTTGTCAATATTTAGCAAACCTTTTGTCTCTTTCATTATCCATCTCATACTTGATTAACAATCAAATTCCCTAGAGGGGATTTCTTTGTGTGATTTTTTTTTCTTTTTGCTCTATTACAATCAGGACGTTAGAGGAGGATGGTTTGGTATAAATAAACTTTGTTCTTTATTGTAATCCTAATTGTATAGACATCAGTTTTGACTTTTTTGACTTTATTTTTTTTTATTTTCTTTCTATCTTCTTGTATCTGTGTGCCTCTTTCATTCTTCACATGTGACAATTTCCTTTGAGTGGGGTTGTACATAATATTTAAAGCAAACAGTCATGTGTATGATACTGCTATTGAGAATAAAAGCATTTCCCTTTGGGGGAAATAGTTCTTTTTTTTTGGGTTAAACTAAAAGGAAACCATAAGTATATGTTTATAGTTTTGTAATTAGTAATTTTTTGTCTCATTCGTTAAACTTTATAATTGATAATTAAGGGCAAATAAGTGAACTAGATCAAAAGATTTTATATAACTAGTTCAATATGTTAGTTTAGTAACTCTTTTTACATAAACAACTTTAAATTCTGTAATAAAACTCTTTAATTTATCATTATATTGGGAGTAATGTGTCAGATTTTGTTTTTCCTTTGTATCCTTGATAATATCCACAAACTAAGTTATTAAGCCTTAGATCATACAAAATGAAAAAAAAAAAAACTTTCATACGCACACAATAAAGTCTGGCAAAACTTATGGGAAAAAGTGATATTATAAATATAAAATAAAAAAAAAAAATAGATTTTTGAAAACAAAGAATAAAACAACAACAGCCGCCTGCCTGGCATATATGACCTATTCAGAGTTTGTTTTTCATTTCGACAAACCCCCCCACCCCCAACACCAACTCAGTCAGAAATGACATTGTTAACCCAATGAGTGTTTTTTTTGCTCTCTTTCTCTGGGTTATTGTTTGATGATGACGAGCATGATGTTGGTGATGATGCTAATGATTTCACTTGAAATAAACTGGAAAATGTTAAGGAAAAGAAAAAAATCGCAAAAAAAAAATTAAAACAAAACCAACAGAGACAAGAAAATAATATAAATATATGTATATGACTGTAGAAAATTTCACTGTCGTATGACATGATTTTATGTGGCTAAAACTATTATTTGTTTGTTTTAAAAGGGAGATTTACTTGTATTTTGACCGACTTTGTTTGCTGTATGTGCGTGTGTGGCGTTTTTTTACTTGAATGACTTTTTTAGACGCCAAACTTTTGATTTTTATTACATCATCATAGATTTGTGGCGAAATTTATTAGACTTTTTTTTATTACAGTGTATGTATATAAAATTTTCTAGTTAAATAAAATTGTTCTATTCTTTAATAATAAAAATTAGAAATTCTTCTCTTTATACGAAGTTTTAGACAAATTTCGATAATTATCTGTAATAAAAAACATGTAGGAAAGTATAGTCGGGCATGGCTGACCATATAATACCCTACCCCATGAGTATATTTTTAAAATTTTTACTTTTTATAATTTTTTTTTTTATAAAGAAACTTTTATGTTGAATATTACCATAATTCTAAAATATTTAAGCAATTTATTGATAAAAAAAAATCTAAAATTTCTAAATGAGCCTTTATATAGGTCAAATATGGATCGATCCTCGGTAAATTTGGGAAGAGGATATATTTCTAAATAACAGTTAGTTTTGTTGAGTTTCATTGCGATACAAATGGTTACAAGTCAATTTTAGACGTTTAAGACATTTTTTGAAGGGGGATTTGTATGGGGGCTAGGGTAAAATAAGGGCCGATTCTTACGAAAATCTGCAGTGTCATTTATACTTATATAAAACTTATTTGTGCCAATTTTTAGAGAGATAGCAGAATATTTGACGTATTTATGGCATAAAAATCGGGAGGTACGTTTGTATGGGGGCTAGGTGAAATAATGGACCGATTTCAACCATTTTCAACAGACTTCGTCCTTGTGCCAAAAAACATACTTGGTTCAAATTTCATCAAATTATCTTGAAAATTGCGGTCTGTACCTTGCGCACAAGGTTTACATGGACAGCCAGCCGGACAGACGAACGGACATGTCTTAAACGACTCAAAAAATGATCCTGAATCGATCGGTTGGACCAATATTTTTGTATGTTACAAACATCAGCACAAACATTAATACCCTCCCCACTATAGTGGTGTAGAGTATAAAAAAAAGTTATAATATTTTTCTATTTAGAAAAGTGAAAAGCAGTGAGCTCCCTTGTGCTATATTCGGGTGTAATTTATAAAGCTTTATTTGTATTGTATTAAAAAATATTAATTTTATAAAATTTATATTTATTTTATTTTTCCGACTATATCTTTATTATAACAATAGCAAAACAAAAAAACAACAACAGCATTAAACGACTTAAAAAACGCCAAAAACAAAATACGCAAGGAAATGAAACCAACAGACATTCAAGCATACAAAACGAAATACAAAAAAAAAAACAAAATACCCCAAGCAATGAAACCAATAGACATCCAAGCATAGAAAACAAAATACACACTGCAATGAAACCAACTACATCCACACATACATACATCCTTTTTACAACATCAGAGAGATTTTGTCCTTAAAGATGAGTGCAGATAACATTGCCTCTTTAAAAGCAAATTTTGCAAAATTTCATCTAAGTCTTTATTAATTCTACACAGGGAAAAAAAGATGTTTCAAATTTATATACGACTGTTACAAAATTGAAATCAAAGTGTTTATAATTTTTTTTAATTACATCTGTTTTCAAAGTATATGCGGATAGTTCTCAAATAAATAAAAAATAAAAATAATGTTTTACCAAAGTTACAAAACATTGATGTTAGTCAGAATTTTGCGTTGTCGAAATGGCAACAATTCGTTGTTGAATTCGAATTTACAATGATGCGTTGTCAAATTTACAATGGTGATTGTCAAAATGATATGTTGAAATGTTAACAAAAGTATTAAGGTTACTTTTGACAACGGATTGTATCAATTTCGTTACTTTTCTAAATTATATTAAAAAAAATTTAATTTACATTCAAAAAAATTTCGATAAATTCTTTCCTTATATGAGAAATCAAATCTCTTTTTAAAGAGTATATACGGATAGTTCTCAAATCAACAAAAGGAAAAAAAATGTAATGTTTTACCAAAGTGACAACACTATGATTTCAAACAAAACTTTACGTTGTCGAAATGACGACAATGTGTTGTCAAAATTATAACGGTGGTTGTTAAAAAATGTGTTAAGCTAACTTTTTTTAAAGAAAATTTAACAAAATTAATCTTTCAAAAACAAATTTCGATAAATTCATTCTTTATAAGAGAAATCAATTCCCTATTTAAAAAGAAATTTCCATAAAACCATTATTTACAGAAAATTTTTTATTTAGTCGGCTTAAGTGGAAAAAATAAATAGAATTTTTCTCCTTTTAGATATTTTTTTGACTCTTTATAATAAATTTTTATTATAATAAATTCTCTCTTTATTAAGAACTGTTGCTCTCTTTATAAAGTAATAATTTTCATGATGTTTTTTTAGCTTTCGTTATCCTTATAAAGAATTTAATAAATTTTACATTTATTTAGATTTTTAATAAAATTCTAAGTGTTTTATAGAAAGTGTTTGAAAGATATTCTTTTTGTATAGAATTTTCTATAAATTTTCTAAAAGTTCTCTATTCTTATTTTCTGTATTCTTATACAAAATTTTCGATATTTTTTAAAGAGAATTTGAAATAAATTATTTTTTATAAAAATTTTAGACATATTCTCTTACACAAAGAATATTAGCTTTGTTCCTTTACTTGTCAAGTTTGCAGGTTTTTACCAGAAATTGTAAAAGAGAACAAATTTGAGCAATTAAAATTATTTTCTCTTTGTCAGAACTTGCAGATTTTAGCCAGAACATTTTTTCCTGGCAAAAAGAAAAAAAATTGTCAAATAAATTATTTGTTTAAAACAATACATTGAAAACAAAAAATTTTTGATATTTTTCATTTATTTTTATAAATAAGTATGTGTGATTGTAGTTTTTCAATTTTATTTTAATTTCAATAGAAATTTATATGAATAAACATCAATACAAATTTATTGAAAGAGAAATTTTGTTTTTTCTGTTCCCGTTCTTTTTATAAGTACGAAGAGGAAATTCATTAATTCTCTTTAGCCAGAAAAGTTCTGGAACAAAGCTATTATCAATTTTCGATTAATTTGGAGAAAATTTTCGTTAAATTTTGGTTAATAGAAAATTTTATGAGGATGAGATCTGATTGATCCTACCTTCACTAAAAGATCTTTTTCAGAAATACACTTTAACGCTGATTGCTGACATAAAAGTACTATACAAAATCCAAGTCAAAATTGGTCTACGAAATGTTATGAGGATCGGACCTAATCGTATTCTATAAGATCTCTTTCAGATAATGACGCTCAAAAGTGTCATAAAAATAATTGTATAGTGATAAAATTCGACACTAACAAGTTTAATACGATTCAAAATCTGTCTTCGAAATTTCCCCTTTTCAAAGTGACTTTAAGTGATCACTAATTGACCCATTCCCCGTACAATGTCTTCATAAAAAAGACTTTCACTCATAACTGTCTTGAAAGTATGAGTATCGATATAAGTTAGTTTCTTACGATGTAAAATCTTTTGTGCATAATTGATCCTACCACTAATATAAGGGTCTCTTCAGAAATTGACATTGACAAATATTACACATACATAAATAAGTTTCCTACGAGCTTAAATCTACCTAAAGAATTTTATAAGTATTTTTCGATAATAGACCTAACTCCTTCCATATAAGTTCCTCTCTAAAAAAAGGCTTTACGCTCATTACTCGCCTAAGACTATGAGTGATGAAAAATCACTTTTTGCTGAAGTGTGTAGAAATGTCACTATTGGTTAATTTGTGTCTACAAAATTCATATTAAAAATTCCTTTCAAAAACAATGTTTACCCACAAACAAAAACCATAAAACATTTGATACTTTTAATAGTATTAATATTTTTTTCAAAAGAGAAACTACACACAATAGCAAATATAACTTTCCATATATGTATGTAAAAGAATATTCAATTGAAAATAATATCAAGAACACACACACATAGATAAAAAACAAATAACACAAAAAAAAAACTATAAAACGAACAGCACTCAGGTTATTTCCGTTTCCTTTACAACACGCCTTAGCATATAGTACATACATACACACATAGTTTTCTAAGAGACATTTTCTATAAGTGTTGTCAACTATTTTAGTTGATACTATTTTACCAATACTTGTATATAAATATTGTAACATAAACTATAAATAGTAACATAAGGTAATAAATTTTACATATTGCTAAAGTTTACTTGTAGTTCTTAGTTATTAGAAGAGTATTCTTAGAACCAAGAAAGACAACATCATATGAATATATATGAAAAAATATACAAACATATATTCAAATTTATATATTATACATGTGAGTGTGTGTGTGTGTTGGTATGGCTTGAAGAAGAGTTTGTCATAAAATTTTACTTTCATAATAGTTAAAGTTTCGCTTTATGTTCTGTAGTTTTTTTTGTGTCTTTGTATATTGTTGCTATGTTTTAGCTAGAAAAATGAGAATAATTTTCTTACGAACAAAAGTTTACAATATTTTATCTATTTGTTTTTTTTTATCAAAAAAGTTTTATGGTTGTTATCAAATTTATGGTAACACAAGTTATAATGTTGACAATATTAAATATTTGACTGAGAAAAAGAGAGTACTAAGAAATAATAAAAGGGGAAGTAATTTTTTTCAACAAGGACATTTTTTAAAACAAGAAAATGTGAAATACTACCTCTTCTTAAAGCTAAATTGTACTTTTTTTCGAAAATGTTGTTTCTTAATTTGTCTTAACTTGTAACAACAATTTCTTATCACTTAACTTGACTATAAAAAAGTGTTGTTTTTACAACCCTTAAGAAAAAAAAAAAAACTTTCTTACTCTTTATAAATTGCTATAGTTTGTGTTTTCTCAAACAGGCTAATAAATAAAGTTGTTTAAATATACCCGAACAACAGACTCTAAATAAATTTATGACCATCTTAAGCTTCTGCAGCATAAACCTATTAGGTAATAATTTAATCAACAACGGTTTTTTTCCTCCTTTCTTTACTCCAACAAAAGAAGCGTAAAGATTACTTGTCCATATTAGTTATATGAGAAGATTTTACTTAATTTGTAACCTAAAACAAACAGCTCTATACTTTAAAGAAACAAAAAAAAGGAAAATAAAGCGCAAAACACAAGATATTATAGTAAAAATACCAAGACAATATTAATTAAGTTTACGCTTCCATGACTCAATTACACCAAACTCAAGCATAAACAATTTTTATCTACAATATTTGTATCCTTTCCTGTTCTGTTAGCTATTCGTTCGGCTTTCTAAATGCTAACTAACACTCATTGTGAGAAGATAAAATGGAAAGGGAATATAAATAAGGAAAAAAATATTGTACATCAGACAGCTAGCAATTTTCTTAAAAAACCCAATCCCATGAATGGAAATTTTGATATGGCTCACTTTTAAGGAATGCAGTACTCTTTATGTTTTCGTGCGCTACACTATTTCTCCGCTAGACTAAACTATAATATAGACTAGACTATAGACTATAGCCTATTCTATAGACTGGGCTATAGACTATACTATAGACTATAGACTAGGCTATAGACTATAGACTAGGCTATAGACTATACTATAGACTATACTATAGACTAAATTATAGACTATACTATGGACTAGACTATTGACTAGACTATTGACTAGACTATAGACTAGACTATAGACGAGACTATAGACTAGACTATTGACTAGACTATAGACGAGACTATATACTAGACTATAGAATTAAATATAGTCTAGACTATAGACTAGATTATAGGCTAGACTATAGACCAGACTATAGACTATACTATAGACTAGACTATAGACTAGACTATAGACTAGACTTTAGACTATAGACTAGACTATAGACTAGACTATAGACTAGACTATAGACTAGACTATAGACTAGACTATAGACTAGACTATAGACTAGACTATAGACTAGACTATGGACTAGACTATAGACTAGACTTTAGACTAGACTGTAGACTAGACTATTGACTAGACTATAGACTAGACTATAGACTAGACTTTAGACTAGACTATAGACTATAGACTAGACTATAGACTATAGACTAGACTATAGACTAGACTATAGACTAGACTATAGACTATAGACTAGACTATAGACTAGATTATAGACTAGACAATAGACTAGACTATAGACTACACTATAGACTAGACTATAGGCTAGACTATTGACTGGACTATAGACTAGACTATTGACTAGTATATAGACTAGATGTTTAGCATTAAACTGTACTATAAACTGGACTATAAACTAGACTATAGACTGCACTATAGACTAGACTATTCTATAAGCAATAAACTTTCGTATTTAAATTTCTAGCAATTTCAGCTAAAAAGCTAATTTTTATAATTTTGGGATTTGGAGAATTTTCAAATAAATCTCACATTAAATTGAACATGTTTTTTAATTGACCCACTTTTTTATGATATATAAACTGTTGTTGTTATAACGAAGTATTTCTGTTGTTGTTTTTTTGTCAATGCCACAGTCAGCCAGTCTTTATAGTTCTTTAAAATATTTTCAATGTTTTAATGTTTTACATGCAACACAACAATATGAAAAATGTAAAAATAACAACAAAACAATTGGATAGGACTCAATATTGAATTAAAGAAAATCCCAACATAAACACACTCTTATAGTTTTTCATTGAATGTGTTGGCGGACACACTACAATTGAATTTTCTTTTATTACTTGCAACAGCAATCGCAGCATTTTGTAAAAAAAGTGTAATACAAAAAAACAAAATATTTTTATTCAATTAACTTTTTCGTATATTTAATATCACACATACGGCCACAACTACTATGTATGTGAATGAAAAAAAAATCGAATAAAAATGAAAAAAGTATGCAACTTATTTGCGTACTACTATGTATGTATATAAACTACAGTGCATAACTATATTATAGTACATGGTTAATTTTCATTTTTTATTTTATTTTTTTTTTTTTGCACTCTATAACCACAATATGTTGCCATTATTATGGCCAGTATATTGGATTGTGTTCCTTTTCTGGTACACAACTGTTTTCAATGCTAAATGAAGTTTACTCTGCAATGAACATGAAAAAAAATGAACATGAAAACTGCGAATGGATTAAAAAAGTGGCCAGTTTCCACAAAAGCACACACACACATACTTTCGCATTTAAAAATACTCATATTGGCTACTTTGCAGAAATAGCAATTATTTTTATGAAAATATAATTCATTAAAAATGTAATAAAATCAACATTAAAAATTTTGTATATAATGTGTGTTTGTCACTGTTGTAAATTTATTTGCAACATAATGTTATACAACCACTAAATGTATTCAATAGAAAAAATATACCACAGAAAAATATGTAATAAATTAAGTTTTTTATTTGTTACAGAAGGAAAAAGTAATAATAATGTTATAGGAATATAACGTTGAAATCTATGGTGAAATTAAGTTTTTTTCTTTTTATAAATTTATGAAAAATTTTAGTTTAATTAGTGTCAACATGAAAAGTGATGTAATAAATGTTAATAATGAAGTACAGTTAACCGGTTTCATTGCACCCATTTAGGTCAGTTCTATTTTAGTTTTAATTCAGTTCCAATTCAGTTTTAGTTCAGATCTAATTCAGTCCAGTTCAGTTCTTGTTCAGTTCTAGTTCAGTTCCAGTTCAGTTCTAGTTCAGTTCTAGTTCAGTTCTAGTTCAGTTCTAGTTCAGTTCTAGTTCAGTTCTAGTTCAGTTCTAGTTCAGTTCTAGTTCAGTTCTAGTTCAGTTCTAGTTCAGTTCTAGTTCAGTTCTAGTTCAGTTCTAGTTCAGTTCTAGTTCAGTTCTAGTTCAGTTCTAGTTCAGTTCTAGTTCAGTTGTAATTCAGTTGTAGTTCAGTTATAATTCAGTTGTAGTTCAGTTATAGTTCAGTTGAAGTTCAGTTCTAGTTCAGTTGTAGTTCAGTTGTAGTTCAGTTGAAGTTCAGTTCAAGTCCAGTTGTAGTTCAGTTGAAGTTCAGTTCTAGTTCAGTTCTAGTTCAGTTCTAGTTCAGTTCTAGTTCACTTCTAGTTCAGTTCTAGTTCAGTTCTAGTTCAGTTCTAGTTCAGTTCTAGTTCAGTTCTAGTTCAGTTCTAGTTCAGTTCTAGTTCAGTTCTAGTTCAGTTCTAGTTCAGTTCTAGTTCAGTTCTAGTTCAGTTCTAGTTCAGTTCTAGTTCAGTTCTAGTTCAGTTCTAGTTCAGTTCTAGTTCAGTTCTAGTTCAGTTCTAGTTCAGTTCTAGTTCAGTTCTAGTTCAGTTCTAGTTCAGTTCTAGTTCAGTTTTAGTTCAGTTCTAGTTCAGTTCTAGTTCAGTTCTAGTTCAGTGCAAGTTCAGTTCTAGTTTAGTTCTAGTTCAGTTCTAGTTTAGTTGTAATTCAGTTCTAGTTTAGTTCTAGTTCAATTGTAATTCAGTTCTAGTCCAGTTCTGGTTTAGTTGTAGTTCAGTTCTAGTTTAGTTCTAGTTCAGTTCAGTTACAGTTCAATTCTAGTTCAGTACGAGTTCAGTTCTATTTTAATTCTAGTTCTGTTCTAGTTTAGTTGTAGTTCATTTTTCATTTTTAAAACATTTGGCTTGTTGTTTGTTGGTTAAATTATGTTTTTATTTTTCATATTCCAAAAAGCTTATCTTATGTTAATACAAAAATTTCATAAATTTCTTGTTTTTTTGCCTAATAACATTGCTTTACTTTACAACTATCATGTTCCTAAAGTTAAACCATTCATAAATTTAATTTCAATGTTAAAACAAACAGAAATCAATTTTGCAAAGTTATTGAAAAATCGAACAAAAGCAAAAGGTAATAAAATTTTATGAAGATTTTATTTACAAAAATGACATGAAGAAATATTTTATGTAAATGCTCGTACATGAACATTCAAAAACATTATTAAAATTCCAATCTTGCAAAAAAATGTTTTAACATGAAATGACAAGCAAATCCTGACAAGATTTTAAAATGACAATTTATGTTAATTTCTTTTTGATAAATAAAATTTAAACAAAATAAAAATTATTTTAAAAAATAACGATAAAAATAAATTGAAAATAAAATTAATTATTTAGTGACCATAAAAAGGATATACAAAAGTTAAACAAAAAGTTAACATTTTTCAACAAACTTTATATGAAGAAGAAATGAACTGGTAAAAAATAAAATTGTTGAAAATATAATAAAAAACAACATTATTTAGACCATAAACCACTGCCAATAATGCCTAAAGCTCATAACCTGTCCTTGTGGTTTAGAATAATAATGAGCTTTTTAATTTAATATAAAGATTATGATGGACAGAATATGAGATTAAATTGCAAAAATATTAAGATGGTTTAAGACGACTTGTGAGAGCGCTAAAAGGCTGAAAATAACTGAACTTTAGGTGATTTAAAATTGTACTAGATCTGAGCTGAACCTAAACTGCAAGTAAACTTTACATATTTAAGCCTTTTTTCTAATTACAAACAAAAACAATACATTTGAAACAGCAATGGTTCATGTAGAGTGCCTTTAGGCAAAATAATGACACTTTTAAAGCGATTGTTAAAAAATGTAAAAAAAGCAATCCCAACAAATGGCCGTTTCAAAAATGTATTGACCCTGAAAATTAATTTTTTTTCATTCATCCCAACTCTATTGTTATAGTAACTTTAGTCGTTTATCACACAAATTGATTACATACATATACATATTTTTTTTTCTTCAATTTTAAAATTGTTTTTCTCTCAAATCAAAAAATAAACAAATACTCACCTTTAAATCCAAGTCACGCACTAAATGACGACCAAATGATGTTCCTCCGGTTTTTTGTATATGCAAAAATACCATCACATCATGACCATCCATATCAAATTGAAAATCATCATTTAGTACATCGTCGTAACTTAAGCCAGCATTGGCTATAATTATATTATTCTGTTGTATTGTTTTGGTCGAGGACATTGGTAGTGGTTGCTGCTGATGCATTTGTTGCTGCAGCTGTTGATGAACTATTAAGGCTCCAGTTGCAACAGCCTGTGCTGAGGCCGCTCCAATAGAACCGGGTGGTAATGGTGGCTGTTGTGGTATATCATTATATGATAATAAATCTGGTTGTAAAATCATGCTACGTTTTGATAATGCACAGACCTGAAAATAGAGTAAAATAATACTAATAATAAAAAATTTTGCAAAATTTTAAATGCTTTGATATTATGCACAAAGTATTGTGATAATAATAGAAAAAAACCCCTTTTTTAAAATGGTATTGTAATCAGGATTATGTATAGGCGAATGAATGTTTGAACACTCAAAATGAAAAAGTTTTGAATAAAAAAAAAACTGAACTACAACTAAACTAGAACTTAACTAGAACAGAACTAGAACTGAACTAGAACTGAACTAGAACTGAACTAGAACTGAACTAGAACTGAACTAGAACTGAACTAGAACTAAACTAGAACTGAACTAGAAC
>NC_060952.1:86829863-86887428 GCF_022045245.1 Lucilia cuprina | reverse complement strand
AACTGAACTAGAACTGAACTAGAACTGAACTAGAACTGAACTAGAACTGAACTAGAACTGAACCAGAACTGAACCAGAACTGAACTAGAACTGAACTAGAACTGAACTTGAACTGAACTAGAACTGAACTAGAATTGAACTAATACTGAACTAGAACTGAACTAAAACTAAACTAGAACTAAACCAAAACTAAACTAGAACTAAACCAAAACTAAACTAAAACTAAACTAGAGTTGAACTACAACTGAACAGGAACCGAACTGAATTTAAAGTGAACTATAACTGATATGGAAATAAACTAGAATTTAATAAAAAAATTTTATCCAGTACAAATCAAATAGTTATTGAATAAAATTTACTTATTTTTTCTTTCTTTTCTGCACAGAGACCCTGTGAGTGTCAACGACAGCGCAAACGCTGCTATTGCTTCCGTCCACATCGCAATGAAAATTGGCTATTTTCACGCTACTCAACCGGTTGGAAATGTGGCCTTCACGCCGATTGGACTGAACTAACCTCTTGCGTCGATCAAGAACTCGATAAAAACGAAGGTGAATCGGCGAAACGAAGATATTTCTATATAACACTACTACGAGAACCTATAGCGCGCTATATGTCGGAATACCGACATGTTAAACGGGGAGCCACATGGAAGGGCTCACGCCACTGGTGTCTGGGTAGACAGGCTACAGCACAAGAATTGCCACCCTGTTATAAGGGCAAAGATTGGTTGGATGTAACCATAGATGAATTTGCGGGTTGTGATTCAAATTTAGCAGCAAATCGACAAACTAGAATGTTGGCCGATTTAGCTTTAGTGGGTTGTTATAATAAATCGGCCATGCCATCACACGAAAGAGATCGTGTTATGTTGGCCAGTGCTAAAAGAAATCTAGCAGCCATGGCTTATTTTGGTTTAACAGAATATCAAAAGGTTAGAAATGTTAATAATATGTAACATTGTTATTTGTTTTAAAATTAAATTATTTATTTTACAGATTTCACAATATATCTTTGAAGAAACGTTTAATTTAAGATTTGCCATACCCTTTGAACAGCACAATACCACCTTATCGGTATCGGCCATACATAATCTACGACCCGACCAAAGACGCCACATAGAAGAATTAAATAGTTTAGACATTGAATTGTATGCTTTTGCCAAAAATTTATTATTTGAAAGGTTTGTGTTTAACAAGAAATTGAAATAATAATTTTACGTTTTTAATTACAAAATAATTATATATTTTGTAGATATATGTCTTTTTTTTTTGTTTTTGTTTAATTACTGTAAATAATTGTTTGTTTTCTTTGCAATTTTAGATTTGAACATCTTAAAGCTAAAGACAACGATTTTGAAAAACGTTTTGCCAATTTAGGCAATATTTATTATAAACAGGGTGTTACCGAATTCAATTGGGACAGTAATATCGATGAAACTGTTAGTACAGAACATTGAATATTTTCAAAAAAAAATATATATTTATATAAAACACACACACAACAAATTATTTAAAAGAAATCTCCAAAATTTAATGAAAGTGAACAATTGTTTAAACCAAAAATTATTATAAATAATCTAAAAAAACAAACTAAAATAAAATAAATAAAAAAAAATTATACACAAATCCAAATAAGTTATTTAGTTATAAAAATACTTTTAATATTTCATATATAATAATAATTTTCTTTCTTTTTTAAGCTTAAACTTAAAACTAATTACTATTAAGGTTATAAGTAATAATTATTATTAATATTTAATTATTAATATTTAATTTAAAACAGACAGACTTTAAGTAGTTTTTAAGTCTTAACATTTTTTAGTACTAAAAAAATAGTTTAAAACTTAAACGAAAGAAAATTAAAGAAAAAATTTAAACATATTTTGTGTAGTTTAATTTCTTCTAAATTTAAAAAAAATCCCTACTGTATTATTTGTTTTTATGTCTATATTTTATAAAATGTAATTGTATATATATTAATAAAAATATTTAATTGATATAATTTAAGTTTAACTTAAAGTAATTATGTTTAAAATAATAACTTATGAATTGGGCATATTACAGAATTTTGAAAAAAATTTAAAACTTTTGCAAAAATAAAACAAAATACTTTTTAAAGAATAACATTTATTACCACTTTAAAAGTAGCACTAAGTGAATTCGTTTAAGTTCTGTGGAAGTAATGTTTATTGACTTCCAAAGAAGCGAAAAAAGTAGCACTAAGTGAATTTGTTTAAGTTCTGTGGAAGTAATGTTTATTGACTTCCAAAGAAGCGAAGAGAATCCAATTTTGTTCAAAATTGAAGGTATATTTTTTAAGTCAAATTCTATAATATTACAATTTCACTTTCTAATAACTTCCAAAAGAAGAACATAAACACTACTTCCTGAGAATAACTTGAGATGTAGTGAATTTTGAATGTAATGAAAAAAAAACATTTCTATTCTGACAAGAGGCCGAAGGTACTTATCGGTGACAGTAGGGTATACAACTCTATTGATTCACTGGAGCACTGTCGCAATGGAATGTGTTCCATTGAAATTAGGGAACTTGTTTCCGATAAACGTATATTCTAACGTAACACACGTCTTTTTTTCAAGAACACACACATTTGTTGTAGAATTGGCCAGTGGAACGCACAACACATTACAGGAAAATTCATTCTTCGGCCGAACTGTTCGTATGTGGAATAAACTTCCTGCAGAGGTATTCTATGCCACTTTTGATATAAGAAGATTTAAATTAAATGTCCACAAACACTACTCCTTTCATCTTCCTTCCCACAACCTATTTTCCTAGATCCAATACAATGCTTTGCATAAGTAGGGGTCATCCCCTGAGTGCTGGTCTAAATAAATGAAAAGACTGTATTAAAATCTTCACTTTTTCAGGTGTTTTTCAGTACTTCCATAAAGTAAATTCTACTTTTCTTTCGCTTCTTTGGAAGTTCTTTTGATGAGTAGTTATTTTTTTTTTTAATATTTTGTGATATGCCCCTTTAAAGTATTTTCTTGGTTAATTTCGAAAACTAAATGTCTCTCTGTTATTCACTTAGACGTGAATATATAAACAAATTTACAACGAAATTTTTCTGGTCTGAACTATGTTTTTTTGTAAACATTTTTTTAACAGAAAACTACTCAATAATTAAAATTTTAGAAAAAAATTTCTATTTTTGTGCACTTTAGAGTTGGAAACAAAGTTTTTAAAATTTGTTATGATTTTGAGATCTCAATTTGAACTCAAATTAAAATATAAATGAATAATAATTTAAAAATAATTTACACCAAAGCAAAACTTCTATAAACAAGTATTTAGATGGGACAGAGATCGATTTTATGGACTAGTATTTATTAGTCGTGTTTATAGTCTAGCTAATTAGTCTATAAACTAAACTTTTATAAACAAGACTTTCGACGACTTTATATGTTTATTTAAGTTTACAATAGTGTTTTTAGTTGAGAGTAGATCACTTTTTAGGCGAGTTTATAATCAGCTTATAGACTATAATATAGTCGAGCATATAGACTAGTCTACAGTAAAATATCTGGTAGGTTCTTCTATAAATACAATTGTACAATAGTTTAGAGTACAGTTTATAGATGAGAAAAAGTTTCAGTTTATAAATGAGACCAAAATCGGTTTTATAAACAAATTTGTAGTCGAGTTTAAAAACGAGTCTATAGTCGAGTTTATAAAAGGGACTTTAGATGACGTTATATACAAATCTGTAGTTTAGTTTTTAAAAGCGACTATAGTCGAGTTTTTACTCCAGTATTTAAACGAGTTTTTAGTTAAGATTACGATCAACTTTATAAACGAAACGAGTCTTTGTTGAGATGAGAATATGATCGAGTTTATGGACTATAATTTAATTTATAGAACAGACTATTCTCTAGTTTAGAGTCCAGTTTATAGTTGAGTTCAAAAATTTGTTTAAAGATTAGACAAAAATCAAGTTTTTAAACAAGTCTATAGTCGCGATTATAAATGAGTCCATAATCGATTTTTAGACAATTTTATAAACTAATCTGTAGTTGAGTTTTTAAAAGCGACTATAGTTGAGTATTTATTCCAAATTTAATCGAGTTTATAGTTGACATTGTAGATGAGTTTTTAGACGAGATTATCATTAACTTTATAGACAAGACGGGTCTTTAGTTGAGTTTTATAATAACTTTATATACGAGAATATAGTCGAGTTTAGAGTCCAGTTTAAAGTTGAGTAAAAACTTGAGTTTATAAACGATACTAAAATAATGTTTTTAAACAAGTCTATAGTTTTCTAAACTATAATCTATAATCGAGTTTGTGGATGTGATTTTAGACGACTCTATATACTTGTCTTTAGTCGAACACAATTAATTCTAGTATATAGTTTAGTCTTTAGACGAGACTGTTGTCGGCTCGTTTTTAGACGATACAATGGCCAACTTTTAAGACTTAACCGTAGTCGAGTTTATTAACGGCAATTTATTTAAACAAGTCTATAGTCGATTTTCTAAACTATAATCCACAATCGAGTATATGGATGTGATTTTAGACGACTTTATATTCTTGTCTTTAGAAGAGTGTATAGAAGAGAATTAATTGTGGTATTTTGTTTAGCCTTTGGACGAAACTATAGTCGGTTCTGTAGTTGAGTTCGTAGATGAAGACGGAACCGTTGTCGAACCTGAAGACGAATTTATAGACAAATTTTCAGTTGAGTTTGAAAACGAAATTGTCGTATTTATGCAAAAGACTGTACTAGAATGAATAGATAAGAGTGTGCAGACGAAGTTTTAGACGGGACGCGGAAATTTTTGACTTGACGGTAAAATCATAAGGATCACAAAACAATACTTAAGCTTATTAAAGATTACTTTGTTTCCAAATAATATAAACATTTTAAGTTGAATTATTGAGTAGTTTTTTTTTTTTTCTTAAATCTAATATTTTGAAATTTGAAATTATCTGTTTTATCTTACTTTAATTAATGACTGATCTTTAAAGTAATTTTTCTAACTGTTTATGTTATTATTATAATCTCTAAGTATAACTTAAAAAACACAACAGTTGTAAATAATTAATATTTAATTTAAAAAAAAATAGCAATTAATTAAAAATATAATTTAAAAATAACTAACCGGCTTACAACTACAAAGAAAAAAATAAAAAAATAAAAACCAGTAAATAAACTTAAAGGGCTGATAAAAATGTTTAAAATATTGTTAAAAACTTTCAAATTAAAACTTGGCAATACAACAATTTCAACAAATCTTAATTTTTAATAAAATTTCTTTAATTTTTTTGAGGAAATTTTAATATCTACAATCTAGCAAAATCTTTTATCAGTCCTTTAAAGTTTTCAAACCCAACACAATTCATTTACAACAACTTAAAGTCATTAAAGTTAAACTGCATCTTTATAACAACAAAAGTATTGTTAAAGAAAAACAAATAAAAAAAAGTAAATATTATAAGGACAATAATAAATAACAAAGAAAAACTAATTTGGAAAATATTAAACAAACAAAATTTAAATTGCATAAAATGACATTTGTAAAAAAATCAATCAAATCTCGAAATCGAAAAAAAATGACAGATCACATCTCGGTTTACTTACGTATAAAATAGTAACAGCAAAAGCTTGACCATGATCGAATATCAAAGTAAACTTTTATTGATGAGCCTTAAGTCGATTTATTGTACGAGTCTTTATTAGACGAGTTAATAAACAAAACTGTAAACGAGTTTATAAACGATTCTATAATTGAGTTAATAGTTATTGTAGTTATTGTTAAACAAGATTGTATTCGAGTTTATAGACTGGTCTATAGTGAACTTCATAGATGATGTTTTAGTTCTTTTTCTTTTTGACGAGATTATAGTCTAATTTATTGACAGGACTATACTCTAATTTATTGATGTGACTGTAATCGAATTTATTGACTAATTGTCTTTATTTGAGTTTGTAGACAAAATGTGTTTGAGTTTATTAATGGGACCGTAGTAGAGTTTATTGACAAGACTGTAATCGAGTTTTCTTGATAAGACCGTAGTCGAGTTTATTAACGGGACTCTTGGTTGAGTTTTTTTTTTTGACGAGACTCTTAGTCGATTTTATTGCCATGTCTTTAGTTAAGTTTATAGACAAAACATTTTTAGTCGAGTTTATTGACTATAGTATAGTTACTATAGTGAAGTTTATTAACTGGACTGTAATCGAGTTTAGTTGAGTTTTTAGACAAAACTGTGTGAGAGTTTTAAGACAAGCGAGTTTCTTGATGTGGGTTTACTGACGAGACCATAGTTGAGTTTATTGAAGAGCCTCTTATTGACGAGACGGTAGTCGAGTTTATGGACAAGTTTTCAGTTAAGTTTGTCAACGAAACAGTGTTTGACTAGTCTATTTTCGAGATTCAAAATTCAATTCGATTTTATAGACAAACCTTTAATCAGCAGGAATATTCTAGAGTTTACATAGACGATTTCATATTCGTCGTTTATTGAAGACATTTTAAAAGACTTTTTAGATGATACTTCTTTCGTTTACATAAAAATCTATACACGAGACTTTAGTCGACCTTATAGACGAAACTATTACCGACTTTATAGTCGAAATTAATTTGTGAATAGTGTTGACGAGATAAGTCTTTAAGTGATATTTTAGTCGAGTTTATTGACAAGACTATATTCGAGTTTATTGACGAGACTGTATTCGAGTTTATAGACAAGTCTTCAGTTGAGTTTATAGACGAAATTTTGTTTGAGTTTTTAGACGTTAATGTAGACAAGTTTTATTGATTTGGGTTTACTGACGAAACCATAGTTGAGTTTACTGACGAGCCTTTTAGTCGAGTTTATTGACGAGACTGTAGTAGAGTTTATAGACAAGTCTTCAGTTGAGTAAGGACGAGTCTATAGATATTCGTTGATTAAAGATACTTTAAACGATTTTTTAGATGATACTGCATTCGTTTACATAGAAATCTGTACGCGAGACTTAAGTTGATCTTATCGACGAAACTTTAGCCAAAATTATAGACGAAAGTAATTTGTGAACAGGGTTGACGTGATAAGTCATGTTTATAGAAGAAATTTTAGTTGAGTTTATAAACGATTGTTTAGAGTCTTCGCAAGAAAATGTAATCGAACTTCTTTTGTATAGAAAACGAAAATACACTCGGATTAATAGAGCTGTCTATAGTCTAGTTTAAGAAGGAGTCTATAGTAAAATGTAAAGATATTGAGAACCTCTAATCAAGTTTATAGATTGAACATTAAACGAATTTATAGAGGATTCTGCATACCTGTTTATCTAGGAAACTATAGACAAGACTTAAGTAGACTTTTTATACAAAACTTTAGCAAAAATTACATACGAAAATAATTTATGACTAGACGAGACTATGGAAGACCTAATAGATGAGAGTACAGTCATTTCTGTAAACCGATTAACAACAGAATTTTTAAACAAAATTATAGTTGAGTTTATTCATAAGTCTTATAGATAAGTTTATTGAGACTCTAACGGCCTTATGCATAATAAACAACTAACTGGTGACTAACAAGCTGCTAATTTTTCCTTAGGGCAATTTACACACAAAAAAGTTAGCTAGAAGAAAGTTATGAGGCCGTTTTTCATTATGCATAAGGGTGTAAAGATCTTACGAATTCCAAAGATGTGATCCTGTTACTTTAAATATAAATAACAAAACATAAGGTACTTTCAAATCTATCAAATATTTCAAGAAAATGATGTGAACCATAAAAAATTTTATTTTCTAATACGTTTAAAGAATCACATAAGCTCAAGGAAATACCTATCCAAACATTTGATAGGTGTGAATGTACCTTTAAACAAAAATTGTGTATTAATTTTCTATTAAAGGCATTTCATAAAATATTATGAATAAATTTTTTAAAACTAATTTGCATTTGTTTATGTTGTATATACACAAAAATTTTTATTTTATTATAATATTTAAGTTTTATATATAAAAACTTACAACTACTTCTACTATTCTCATTATATTAAACACTACTACAATATATACATATATATATAGAAAAACATACAACTTATTATAATATAATTTAATTTTTAACAGCATGTGCCATTTTTGTAAATTTTTATTCATTCATAAAATTAATTAAGTTTGTTGCGAAAGAAAAGCGAAACTTAAAGTTTCTAAATTCTTTTAGTTTTTTTTTAAACAATAATATAAACATTTTCATTTTATCATTTACCAAATATTGTGCAATTTTACAAAATAATTATTAACGAAAATGAAAAAAAAAAAAATAAATAAACAAAAACTAATACAAAATTAATTATTATATAAGTAAACTTTAAGTAATAAATAAAAACAATACAAAAAAGAAATAAACATTTATAAAATATTAAAAATATTAAAAACAAAACGTAACGAAAACAAACTAATTGATATTAAAATATTAATAAAAAAAATTTGAAAAAAAATATAAAAGTTTTTGTATTTTAATTGGATTTAGTGGTAAGTGAATAAGACTTTGAGATAAATTTTCATCTAATTTCGATCACAATATAAATTTATTCAGATTCTAGTAGACAACACTATCATGGTATTAAATAAAACTTTAAGATTTTCTATTTCCAACACTTTGGCCTAGTTTTTCGCAAAATCAATTATCCATTCTTATAGCTAAAGTAATAACCTTTTATTTGATATATTACATTCCGCCAAAAAGAAAAATATTTCTCGTGTTATAAGGTTTAAAACTTTTCCCGAGTAATACCAAAAACTGCCAGTTGTGTCCTTAAAGTACAAAAAGAAATTTCCGTTATATCTCGAATGTTTTTCAAGATAATTCAATGACATACTGTGTGTTGGTAATGAAGGAAATGGGGCTTTTTTTCAAAATATAAAAAAAAAACTGCCACGCCTCTAATTAAGGGAAAAAAATGGGTTTAAAAATATATTTGGTATTTTCAATAAAACTTGCAACATTTTTACTAAAAAGAATTTAACAAAGTAATAGCTGACATCATAAACTTTCATTTGATGTAACTTACTTCGCAATACATCAAACATTAAAGGAGTTATAAGATTTCAAAGTTAGGTTTAACAGTCAGTTTTGTCCCGAAATCGCTTTTCGAGTTTGTTCCATATTTCGACAAATTTTCAAAATTTTCGAATAAAATTTGGCACACTCATAAATTGAAATATTGTGATTCCTATGCATTATCATATAAATCTCAATGTTCATCACAAAGGAAGATATACCCATTTCAACAATAAATTCCAAATTTTTTCAAGTTTTGCTAAAAAGCCTGGCGGGCCAAAGGTTGCCCATCATGTAGCCAAATTTCCAATCCATCACATAGTGAAACAATCACTTAAATATCTTAAGTAGTTTTTTAGATATATCAAATTAAAGAAAATAGTGTAGAGAAATCCACCTACTACTAAATTCTGGTGACCTGGTGTTTTACAAGATGTTGAAAATGTAATTTTTTCCTAATTTGCCGGTCAATGGATACTTTTAGTTTTTTTGCAATATCTCGGTGGTTTTTCAAGATAATTAAATAAAATTTGGTATGTGGATAAAGAATGAAGTGGGGAACACTTTTCGTAACATTAAAAAGTTGCCACGCCCACAGTTAGAAATGCAAATGGGCGTAAAAATACATTTGTTATTTTAAAAACCTTTAACTTGTTTTTTGGCCAAACGAATTTACCAATATAATAGCTGAAATCCTACACTTTCCTTCGATATAACTTTCTTCACAATTGGTCAAATATTTCTCGAGTTATAAGGTACCAAACTTTGCCACAGCAATGCGAAAAACAATCACTTCTATCCTTTAAGATCATTTTTGATTTTTGCAATATCTCGACTGTTCTTTAACATATTCTAATGAAATTTTGGTTGTGGATAGAGAAAAAAATTAGACACATTTTTTAATAAATAAAAAAGTAGCCACGCCCTCTACTATTGGTGAAAAGGGGGCGTAAACATATATGAACGATTTTCAAAAACTTTTATATAATATTTTGCAAAGTGAATTTACCAATCTAAAAGCTGAAATCGTATCCTTTCACTTGATGTAACTTTTTTCGCAATACATCAAACATTGAACGAGTTATAAGATCTTAAACTTGGGTGTAACAATGCCAACAGCTATCAATTGTGTCCCAAGATCATTTTTCTAGTTTGTTTAATATTTCGAAAAATTTTTTAAATTTTCGAACCAAATTTGGAACACTCATAAAATGGATTATTGTAATTCCTACGTACTACCATATAACTCTCTATGTTCATCATAAAATAAGATATACCCATTTTAACAATAAATTCCAATTTTTTGTCGTTTTACTGAAAAGCCTGGCGGGCCAAAGGTTGCCCATCATGTAGCCAAATTTCCAATCCATCACATAGTGAAACAATCACTTAAATATCTTAAGTAGTTTTTTAGATATATCAAATTCAAGAAAATAGTGTAGAGAAATCCACCTACTACTAAATTCTGGTGACCTGGTGTTTTACAAGATGTTGAAAATGTAATTTTTTCCTAACTTGCGGGTCAATGGATACTTTTAGTTTTTTTTACAATATCTCGGTGGTTTTTCAAGATAATTAAATGAAATTTGGCATGTGGATAAAGAATGAAATGGAAACACTTTTCTAAAAATAAATAAATTGCCACGCCCACAATTAGAAATGCAAATGGGCGTAAAAATACATTTTTGTTATTTTAAAAAACTTTTACTTGTTTTTTGGCCAAACGAATTTACCAATATAATAGCTGAAATCCTACACTTTCCTTCGATATAACTTTCTTTGCAATTGGTTAAACATTTCTCGAGTTATAAGGTTCCAAACTATGCCGCAACAATGCCAAAAAGCAGTCAGTTGTAAACTTTAAGATCATTTTTGATTTTTGCAATATCTCGATTGTTCTTTAACATATTCTAATGAAATTTTGTTTGTAGATAGAGAAAAAATTTTGACACATTTTTCAATAAATAAAAAAATAGCCACGCCCTCTATTAATGGTGAAAAGATGGCGTAAACATAAATGTGCGATTTTCAAAAACTTTTATATAATATTTTACAAAGTGAATTTACCAATCTAAAAGCTGAAATCCTAACCTTTCACTTGATGTAACTTTCTTCGCAATACAACAAACATTGAACGAATTATAAGATCTCAAACTTGGGTGTAACAATGCCAACAGCATCAATTGTGTCCCAAGATCATTTTTCTAGTTTGTTTAATATTTCGAAAATTTTTTTAAATTTTCGAACCAAATTTGGAACACTCATAAAATGGATTATTGTGATTCCTACGTACTATCATATAACTCTCTATGTTCATCATAAAATAAGATATACCCATTTTAACAATAAATTCCAATTTTTTGTCGTTTTACTGAAAAGCCTGGCGGGCCAAAGGTTGCCCATCATGTAGACAAATTTCCAATCCATCACATAGTGAAACAATCACTTAAATATCTTAAGTAGTTTTTTAGATATATCAAATTCAAGAAAATAGTGTAGAGAAATCCACCTACTACTAAATTCTGGTGACCTGGTGTTCTACAAGATGTTGAAAATGTAATTTTTTCCTAATTTATTTATTATCTATTTAAAAAACTTTTACTTGTTTTTTGGACAAAGGAATATACCAATCTAATAGTTGGAATCCTAAACATTCCTGCGATATAACTTTCTTCACAATTGGTCAAATATTTCTCGAGTTATATGGTTCCAAACTTTGCCGCAACAATGCCAAAAACAGTCAGTTGTAACGTTTAGAATCATTTTAGATTTTTTATAATATCTCGATTGTTCTTTAACATATTCTAATGAAATTTTTTTGTGGATTGAGAAAAAATTAGACGCATTTTCATTAAATAAAAAAAGTTGCCACGCCCTCTATTAATGGTGAAAAGTGGGCGTAAACATATATGTGTGATTTTCAAAAAAATTTACTTAATATTTTGCAAAGTGAATTCACCAGTCTGAAACCTGAAATCACAACCTTTCACTTGATGTAACTTTCTTTGCAATACATCAACTATTGAAGAAGTTATAAGATTTCAAACTTGGGTGTAACAATGCGAAAAATTTTCTGGTGTGTCCAAAATAATTTGCTTCAGTTTGTTCAATATTTCAAAAAATGTTAAAAAAAATTTGATTAAAACTTGTCACACTCATAAAATCGAATATTGTGGTTCTCGTTACTTGATATAACTTCACAATGTGTCAAAAACTTTTTGAGTTATAAGGAACATTTTGAAGTAGGGAAGTAAAAAAAGCATAATAGCACAAACATTTTCTGGTATCAAGAGATTGGAAATCAAATAACACAAGTACATACATATTTAAACACGGCACCACAAACCTTTTTAAAGTTACGATTGAAGTTATTTTAACAAAACATAGGATATAAGATTAGATTCCAATGGATGCCATCATCACAAGCAGCCATTGTGTGTAATGTTTTTAATGCTTTTGATGTCCATTAAGATCTTATTTGGAATATTACATATTACAATATTTAAAAAGTTTTTTAATAATTATCCCTTATTATAATAATTAGGTGGTCCTTTATTGTAGTAATTTTGTGGTCCTTTATTGTTTTGTTGCTGTTGAGCCAAAAGCAATGGATAAGCGTAAGCAGCCTGATAAGCCGAACAATCGGGACAAGAGCCGGGTTCACCAGGAGGTCCTCTTACACCAGGTTCACCTATGAATGAATAAATACATAAAAAGTAAGTGAATTAAACATCAATAACTTATTTCGTTATTTAAATTTAACTAACCTGGTCTTCCCGCATCACCACGATCGCCTGGTCTACCAGGTATACCATCAATACCATGGCCTTCAGGACCAGGTGGACCCATAGGTCCCATGGGACCTTCTCTACCAATGCCTGGTTCTCCTCTATCACCCTTTTCACCAGGTGGTCCTTGCGGACCCATATCACCAGTAGATCCAGGATTTCCAGGTATACCGGGATAACCACGTTCACCCTGAGGTCCGCGAACTCCCGGTTCACCTATTAATAGTTAAATTTTCATATTGCTGATAGAAATAGAATTAAAAAGTTTCATTGAATATACCCTGCAATCCCTGAGCTCCTCTTGGACCAGGACGTCCTACTCCTCTTTTACCAGGTGGTCCTGGAGGTCCTACCAATGAAGCAGATATTTCACTAATGTAATCTCTAACAACAGACATACAAATATCCCGAATTTCTCTTTCATCCATATTACGACCATTCATTACTTCTGGTCCTGGTGAACCTGGAGGGCCGGGAGGTCCTGCTGGACCAGGAGGCCCGGCTGGTCCCATAGGACCGATCATTCCTGGATTGGGATAAGGCATGTAATCAGCAGTTTGTACAGCAGAAGCTGGGCCAGGAGGACCTGGTGGTCCGGGAGGTCCCACGGGGCCAGGCTCACCATTGGCACCATCTAAGCCAGGTAGACCTCTTTCGCCTTTTTCACCAGGCAAACCTGGTTCACCTGTTAAACCTAGAAATTTGAAAAACATGGTATACATTCTCATTGTTATATAAAGGAGAACTAATACCTCTGGCTCCAAAGCCGGGAGGACCTTGTGGTCCTGGCAAACCCACAATACCCTTTTCACCAGGTACACCAGGTCGACCGGGTTCACCAGGTATGCCAGGAGCTCCAGTTAAACCCACTAAACCAGGTTCACCCTTTTCACCTTTCACAGCTGCCGATTCATAACGACCAAATGATGAGGCAGGAGTACCGGGCACACCCATTATTCCCTGAAAATTTTATAAATGTATTATTGCTTTTGCTTTTAATAAAGTAACTTTTTGCTTACTTGTGCTCCTGTCAAACCTCTAGGACCCGGAGGACCTGGTGGTCCAGGAGGGCCACGTGGACACTGTTCGGGACAAGCCAAAAGATCTTTACCAATTAAATAATTCGGAGTACTACTTATAATCCAAGGCTGCGGAGAGGTGGGTTCTGCAAATTTCAAATCTAAAGGATTTGGGGTAGTTTCTTCTTCCCTCTCCCAAATGCTAGGCGAGGAGGGTGTGTAGCTGTTGCGGAAAGTTGTTGTTTCATATTGAATCATACCCTTAGGGGCACGTGCATATTGTGGTATATCTTCACAATTGCTGTGTTCTGGTTTATCTTTATCACAGCTGAATATCATCCATTGCAAATCGATCTAGAAGGGAAATTGTTGCATCAAATGAATTGAGTATTTTAATTGATTTTAAACTTACTGGCACAGTTTCTTGTTTGTGGCATTTTTTTGCCACCGAAAAGGAACCATCTGTGGCATCAATAGGACCTCTTACATCTAGCGGAGCTTTTAAACTACCACTTTTATCTGGCACTGGCTTGCAATCCACCCATAAACGTACACCATCTTGACCAACACCCAACATAACTTTATGCCAGGAACGATCGAATATCTAAATATAGTTTGGATTAATAATAATCTCCATATATTAAATACATAAAATACCAACCTCTGTCTCTTCAAAAGTAACTGTCTGTATGGAACCATCATATTTGGGCAACGAAAATTCTATAGCACTTTCTTGTGGCAATAGCTTAACATTCATTTGTGAATGATATTCATAGTCGGACAGTTCAAACAGATACCATTCCTCAAGTATGGGTTGTGGTTGCGGCACACGAAAAGTACACTCAAATGAAAACTCATCGGGAATTCCCTTGGGAAAGGCACGCGATGATTCAATAGTCATATTAGAATATTCACTAACATGATAAGCCTGCTGGTAACCAGTTGATCCAACTATTTGTTGAACTCCCTGGTATTCGTATTGATACTCATCGAAACGATATGATGATATAATATCATAGGTGGTTAAATCTGGATCACCAGGTCGTACAACATTACAAGGACTTATAGGCACAAAATCTTCATCTTCATCTTGATCATAGTACTCTTGACCAGCATAAGCTTTGTTTTATGAGTGAGAGAGACAGATTAGGAGAGAGTTAGATAGTGATTAATAAATAGTGCATGCTTTGTTTTATTTATAAGTTTTTTTTAATTATTGTTTTTCTTTTTTATTTTTCTTTTTTGTTTAAAATATATGGGTTATCAGTTAATTGAATTTTTTGTGATCTTTGAGCACACTCGGCTAGTGTTTAATTTATAAAGTATTTCCGGCAAATAATGCAACATTTAGCATAAAGAAAGATGAGACATCAGCAATAAATGTAATCAAAGAGATTTTTGGGCGGTTAAAGCGAGTCTTAAGCTAATTATAGATCGATTTACCGATAAATTAATTAATTTTTGGTAACAGATATAATATAAAGTATTAATCACTATTGTTTATTCTCATTCATTCAGTGTCATATCTTATTTGTTTCGTCATACATATATAAAGCCTAAGTTACTTTTTACACATTGGAAGAACTAAGAAATAATCAGATGAAAAAATTAATCCAAAAATATACGAAAAAGTTCCCTTTTAAGCATATTAATCGAGATCAGATTCTCCATTTTTCATCTTTATACCCTACACCACTTTAGTGGGGAGGGTATATTGGGTTTGTGCTGATGTTTGTAACATACCAAAATATTCGTCCTATACCCACCTTAAAGTATACCAATTGGCTTAGAAACATTTTCTGAGTCGATTAAGCTATGTCCGTCCGTCTGGCTGGCTGTCCATGTAAAACTTGTGCGCAAGCTGCAGGCCGCAATTTTCAAGATAATTGGATGAAATTTGGCACACACGCTTCTTTTGGCTCAAGGACGAAGCCTTAAAATCGGTCCATTATTTCGACTAGCCCCCATACAACCGTACCCCCCAAATAGGGCCTTTTGGCTCATAATTAATTTATAGAACTTTAAATGACACTAGCGATTTTTGTAATGATCGGTCTTCATTTGACCCTATCCTCCATACAAACTCCCCTTCAGATAATGACTTAATGTCAAAATTCACTTACAAACACTAATAATATTTTTAAATTCTACATAAATAATATTAAAGAAGACTTTACTCCCCCTACCAATATTTTTAAGGATAGGGTCATATTTTGCCCTACTCCCCTTTGAGCCCTTGTGTAAAAAATCTCGACTATACATTCATACTTGTTTTCATTTAAATTTGACAATTATATTATTATTTTTTGTAGAATTGGGGGTACCCGAGCTCTCGAAATCACTTCATAAGCTATTGTCTGCAAATAAATTATTTTTAAAAAAATTCACACAATTGTCTATTAACCGCTTCGCCAAGAAAAGTGGCCTTTATCCATGAATAATTGAGGACTTACTAAGGAAATTACGCTGTTATTGTCACCCTAGTTAGTTAGTAAGTTAGAGGTTTTATATAAAATATCGAATTCGAAGAGAAACTACTTGATCTCTAATTCTCTTTTACAAGTCTCTGGTGGTAATTGAACAGAAGAAAACACCTTGTTTTCTAGTGCTCAGTTTCCAGTGTCTGGTGGTTATCGAAACCTCGACCTACGCTCTGAGTTGTTCATTCAGCTATTGAGTCTACAACTTTATATATAATAGCGGTCGTAGATACAAAAGGTTAATGCATATTTTGCGCCCCTAATATATTCTAAGACGATATTGACCTGTCCATCTTTCTATCCCTTTTAAATACAATTATTCAATTTACAATCTGTGTGATACAGTTGTATCGTAATTTTTTTGTTATTAATTAGTGTTTGTTTCAAAAAATGTCACTTGAAAAATGTTTATGACATACACCGCTACAACGATAAGACATCGATTGTGAATTGGACAAATATGTTTACAACGTGATGTACTGTAGTGGTAAAATTTTCAACAAATTCACTATATGTAGGGATTATTCGGTATTGAGAATAAACACTAGCGGTCCAACAAAACGACTTATTATTTTGCGTCCTTAATATAGTCTAAAACGATATTTACATGTCCGTCTTTCTATATGTTTTAAATACAATATGTTTAAAACTTGATGTACTACTGTATTAGATTTTTCCAGAGATATTCACTATAAGTAGGGATTATTCCGTATTGAGAATGAACAATATCTGTTCTACAAAACCGACTGATTATTATCGGAAATTTTTTATCAAGTCTATATCTATTTTACTAAACAAATAGAGTAATAAGGAAGTTGAATGTACTAAAGGGAATAAACTTGTCATTGGTTTGGTATAACGTTAGAAGTCATAATAAAAATAAATGCTTTCAAACTTTTAATTTGTATGTAATTTTTTCGTTGAATTTATTGAAGGCAAGTTGTTTTTGATTTCGTTTGCTTAGAAGATAGTAATCAAAATCAAGTCCAAATTTTTGTCCAATAAATTGTCAAGTTAAGCAGTAATTTAATTTCATTGAAAATAGTTTATAATTTTTTCCAATTACTGTTATTTATATAAATAATACTTATTCTTTTTTATAATTAATATTTATAAAATAATAATAAGTTTTTTTTTGTAATCCACACACCATTTGGTACCGCTAAAGCAGATTCTGTTGCAAAGATCTTTATTAATAGAACTAGTGATAATATTAAATTTGATTTCACTATTAAATTCATTTTATTTATTTATTTATTTATTATTTTTGTATTTATTCTTTTTTTATATTTTAATATCAATACATTTTTTTCAAATTACAAAATTTTTTTCTTTTTGTCTAAACCGTACCGCAGTGCTCCAAGTTAAAAACTAGACTAATATACAATAGATTTTAAATCATTACTTCCAATACTTTAAGCTGACAATTTTTGTCTAGCAACATTAATGACGTTTCATTATCAACATACATATGTAGCAAGTACTTGCTATTAGGTACTTATCACCAAAGACAATTTCGATTAAAAGAAAACTATTAATTTCATAAAATATAATAGAAGATTTCTTATCAGTTATTTAAAGAAACATATGAGATTTCATAAAATTATTAATGATTTACCCAGATGTTTTCTGGTAAAATGCTGTGGAATAGATTTAAAAATTCTGATTTTGTTTATTGGTTCAAACACATAAATGCATATTTGCGATGTAATTATTTCAAAATATATTTTGATTTTATATATTGAGTTCAAAATATTGCAATGAGGTCATTTGAAATTTAAATAAAAAAATTATTGACCTTGTATATATTTAATAGGGTGATCGATTATTCGAAATTTTTCCAAATCAGGTTACAAAATTTGAAAACGTCTGAACTAGAACTGAACTGGAACTGAACTAGAACTGAACTTGAACTGAACTAGAACTGAACTAGAACTGAACTAGAACTGAACTAGAACTGAACTAGAACTGAACTAGAACTGAACTAGAACTGAACTAGAACTGAACTAGAACTGAACTAGAACTGAACTAGAACTGAACTAGAACTGAACTAGAACTGAACTAGAACTGAACTAGAACTGAACTAGAACTGAACTAGAACAGAATTAGAACAGAACTAGAACTGAACTGAATGGAATCTCTCTTATATTGAGCTGAGATCTGTTCGCTTTAAAATTAAAAAAAAAGTATAGGTATGTATTTAAATTTGTGTTGATAATGTGTTTTATATATTAGTTCTCTTTCTTTTCTGAATCTTTTTCCTCTTCCGAAGAAACATAATTCTTAAATTCATTTCTTTTTTCATTATATAGATGTATAAATATATTTTTATGTGTATATGAATTTTGTTTTTTCTATATGTCTATAACAAGTTTTATTCTTAAATATCATTTAATACCATTTTCTTGCTATTTAGGAATTTTTTATGTTTTTCAATAATGGATGGAAAAATTTGTTCAATTTTTATTTTTCTTCGTCCCAAAAATTTTTGAATAAAATATGTTGCATATAAAATAATTTTATGTTTCAAATGGATGTACTTTTTTGGTATTAATAAACGATAATTAGTAGTTTCTTTTGAGTCAACCAAACAGCCGAAATTTATACAACATTTCGGTTGTCCTGATTAAATATTTTTTTATTTAGTATGAACGGACGGAGAAAGATATGCATACTAACAAAAATATATATGTATGTATGTATGTATTTATGTAGGTTTGTTTATCTCTTTGGTTTTATGGCATTTTCTAAATATGTTTACTATTTTACTTATATAAATATGATATTTGAATACGTATGTGAAATAAACGATAATTCATATTCTACGCTTTTTTCTTTATTTTTTAATTTTTAGCCAACATTTTCGGAAGTTTAAAAAGTTAAGTATCTGGGGAAATAAGTATCTCAAATTGTCGTATTGAAAATAAAATAAAAGACCAATACAGCTGAAATAAAACCAAAACAAAACCTAACAAAAACCGAGTTGGAACTGCCGTAGACATAAATTAACATAGAAATCGAACAGAGCAATAACTGAACTCGAAATGAATTAGAACTGAACAAGAACTGAACTAGAAATGAACTAGAACTGAACTAGAACTGAACTAGAACTGAACTAGAACTGAACTAGAACTGAACTAGAACTGAACTAGAACTGAACTAGAACTGAACTAGAACTGAACTAGAACTGAACTAGAACTGAACTAGAACTGAACTAGAACTGAACTAGAACTGAACTAGAACTGAACTAGAACTGAACTAGAACTGAACTAGAACTGAACTAGAACTGAACTAGAACTGGAAATGAACAGTAAGCTACGTTCTTTTTAAATTAAGGAGTTATATCTGATTTTTGCGATTCATTGATAAAAATTGCCCGTAATATTATGCAGTAATAATTATTTCTTTTATTCCTAAATTCTTTACTTATTTTTTCAAAACCGAAAACTAGAAAACCCTCTATATAATTGTGCGTTTTTATAGGAAAACCGTTAGTATTAATATGAGTTTTGTATCTAGAAATAAGGAAATTCAATCAAAGAGATAATATAATAGATATAATTTAATGCTCGTCATCAAGAAAACATTTTAGACGTACAAAAGGTGGAAAATTTAATATGAAAAAATTCTTCCAAATCGTGTTAAGAGTTATTTTCATTGTTTTCTGTGACGTTATTAAATATTATATTGTTGTAATTTTATAGCCATTTTTTATTAAATTTTACATTATTTCTTTTAAATATTAAATTTCTAGTTTGAGTGGCTTGCTTTTAGTTTGAACCTTAAGAATCTTATTTCTTCGGAAGAAAAGATATTACTTTTTTTTTAATATAAAATGTTTGGTTTTTCGTTATGCATTTGGATTTATTTATATGAATGTTTTTGCTAAAAATTTGAAAAATGTTTCAATTCAGTTTTCGTTTTTCAAAATTTTAGTATTTGTTTTTGTTTTTTGTAACTTTCAAGCAGGTATCGTTTTTTACAGCTCTTTCTATCTTTTAGGTACTTTCAACTTTTTGTTAATTTTTTTTCTTCGTTTTATTAGGATTATTATTTGTGAAGTAAATTATTAAAATGGTTTATAATTTTTTTTTTCGTAAGTAAAGAAAAATGAAAATAAAGAAGAAGAAATGGCATTAATTAAATTATGAAAATATTCTAAAATTTAACCTTTGACTAATTGTAAAAACAATTGCTAAATTTGTTCGAAAATGTAAGAAGGCTGTTTATAAAAGTTCTTGTCCACAAATCCTTTTTGAAAACTTTTCTCAAACTAACTAATTTTTTTTCTAAATTGATATTAAAAAAAATATTTTCAAAAATGTTTTTTTCTAAATGTAACAATTTATTCAATGCCATTTATAAATAGGTTTTTAAATAATACTTTAAATAGAAGGAACTTTAACATAAATATTATTTTTTTTCATTTTGTATATGAATTTTTTTATGTAAATGATTTGGTTTTTTGTTTTCTTTAATTTTAAACAATCGTCATTAAAGTTTAAAAAATAATAAAGAATTTATACAAAATTATTAACAATAAATTATGTTTCAATTTCAATCAGACATGTTTTTTTATAAATTGAAAAAATTTATTATAAAATTTTAAAACAATTTAGTGAATATCAGAAATATGTTGGTAGAAACCCCTTTTCTTTGGTTTCCCGGCTAAGCTCAGAAGTATTAATTTAAAAAAAACATTTTTATAACATATGTGAACTTCTAAATTTGTCCAACTTTCTACTGATTGTTATTTGACTAAATAAACTCAAAACTACTCCAACTATGATTATGTGAAATTTTGGTACAAATTGTATATAGTTGACGAGATATTGAATAATTTCGGAGAAATCTAAACTACTGTACCTCCCCAATTGGGTTTCTGAAGATCATTAGAAAATTAGTAGATTATAATGAAAATTTTAAAACTATTTAAATTACAGCCACAAATCGGAGCTGCTATAACATTTCTGAGGATAATACTTTTAGCTTTTTACTTTAACCTCTAACACAACTGGTTATGATAAGGTTATGATCATTGATTCAATCTCTCAAGAGAGAACACTTTCTTGATTTTCAATGTCTTGGACTTCTGGCACAACTGTTTATGATCAGGTTATGATCACTGCTTCAATCTCTCAAGAGAGAACACTTTCTTGATTTTCAATGTCGCTCCTTATCTAATTGTTGGAAACCTAGCCAAATACAGTTATAAAGGGTCTTAATGAACGTTTAAAATACTCAATGGTCTCATTGTGATATTTCAAAATCCTTTATTAAAAATTTAAAAGTCTTTTTTCCTTCTAGGGGTAGCCTATCGAGCGTATATACCACCAGAATCTTTCTAATCTAAATCTAAAATCAATTGCGGTGTTTTTGCTCTAGCTTTTAAGGGAAACGAATTTTATGATATTGCAAACCATTCGAATCTAAATTACTCCGGATACCGAGTAACTCAAAAATGGCTGTTAATAAATAGCGGACGAACTGATAAAAACCGGATACCATATACATGCAAAGTAAACCGCAACAATAGTTCCTCTAATGTTGGTCTGCTCAGATAGTTAAAACTGATCACTTTCTCATTCCTGCCAATATAGCGGTAGAAGTGGAAAAAACTAGGTCGTGCCTACATAAAAAAGGAAATCGATACAATAGTTTATATTACATGATGAGATTTGGAGTTCAGATGGTCAAACCTGACCGTTTGATTGACCATGTCCGCCTGTGTCAAGGGACTGTCCCCATTTACCATTGCACAATAAACCGGTTATATCTAATATCGATATCAACAAAATAAAGTTGTTTGTTTGTGTCTTGTTTAATGGATAGAGTTGATATTGAACTTGATTATGCAGATTATCCATCATCGGTATCAAATAAGTATAGAAATTATATTATCATACAAATTTGCATAGAAATACATTATCCATTTATTACTTGGTAATGGTCATTATTATTATTTTTGAAAATTACACAAAGGCCAAACAATTATAAAACCAAAGACCATTTTGAGCTATTTATAACAGCGTCAAGACTATCTTTTTTATAAAATATTAAAGGCGATCTGAAAGTTCATTCTGTCAGCTTTAAAATAAATTCTTAATATCTGAAGAACCGCTAATATTTCCTTCGAGATATCTTTACCTTTAGATTGATATACCAATAAATTGAAAAACTGTATTTTTTTCAAATCTGACCTTTTTATAACAGCGTCAAGACTACTTTGTTTATAAAATATTATAAGCTATCTGAAAGTTCATTCTATTAGCTTTTAAATATAGTCTTAATATCAGAACAATAACTAATATTTTCTTCGAGATATCTTTACCTTAGATTGATGTACCAATATATTAAAAAAAACTGTTTTTTTTCAGATCGGACCAGATGAAAAAATGGCGGTATATTGATTTTGTCATTCTGTTTATAACACACGTATATATATTCTGCGACCTTACTAAATACTAAGACGATCTAGACATGTCTGTCTGTAAAGACCGAACGGAAAGATTGAGTGAAAATTTTCCACAATTTTTTTTTATAAATAAGTTTTGTTTATATTGACAAAGGGCAACATTGGTCTACGTTTTAGCAAAGCCCCCATAAAAATGACCCCCCGAAAAACAGCATTAACAATCATAACTAAAATGTGAATATAGCGACGAAATTCGTCGTAAATAATTCGTATTGAAATTCTCACTACCAAATTTTATGAGAATCATTCCCATAACTGAATCTTCCCCCCATATTAGGCCTCCTTCAGATATCTAATTTAACGCACATTTCTGTGCGTTTATAGGGAAGTATTCCATTTACGGCATACGGTTTGATTGTGGGTTTATAAGATTCGTCATTTCCACATTTGAATTGTGCTATAGTTGAAGACATCGTTAAGTCGAATCAGTATTTTTGAAACATCTTTAGATAGCAGCGTATATAGTTAAAGATATTCTGTTCCTTATAAACAATAGTTACGAAAAGCATAATCCATCAAAATCCGTGAAGTATGTCGAAGAAGAAAAAAGATATCGTGGATGAAGAGGGCAAAAAAAGATCCCGAATACCATAATTATTCAACATTTAGATGAAGATATCTCGAGAAAATTTAGAAGATATATACAATGTTAAGCCTTTATTATAAAGTTGATAGAATGGATAGATCATTTTAAAGCTAACAACCGAATCAGATAGTGATTTTGAAAGTATCGGAACGTCTTGAGATAAGTGTGGTCTCAATATTTCTGTTCGTTATACATAATATTTAAAAAGCATAGTTAATAGCCTATGAATTATAATAGTCTAAGGTACAAATAGCATGTATACACCGAAAACCATTAGTTTTAAAAATTAAGGTAAAGATATCTCGTAAAAGGTAAAGATATCTCGTAAAGAGGACTGGACATTAAGATGGCATACAAAATTTTATAAATAAGTTTCTCGTGGTGCTACTATAAAGTCTCACAAAATGACTTGCATTTATCGAAAAACATGACATTTTCAAAATTTAGGTGAAAATATCTCTTAGAAAAAAAGAAGCTATATTAGATGTTAAACATTTTAAAGTTGACAAAATTAACATGAAGACGGCATTCAACATTTCATAAATCAATTTGTCTTGACGATATTATAAAGTCTCAAAAGAGTCTCGAAATTTTGAGTTTTCAAGATTTAGGTAAAGATATCTCGAAGTAGATAGATGTTAAGCCTTTATTTTAAAGTTAACGAAATTACATCATTAAGTCGAAACTTAAAGCGTTTTTGAAACGATTGGAACATCTTTAGATTAATGTGTGTACAATATGTTTGTTCGTTATACACTGAAAAAAATAAGTTTTCAAGATTAATGTGAAAATTGAAAATTTCTCGAAGAAAATATGTTAGATGTGATTTTACCGAAAAACATGACTTTTAGGTGAAAATATTTTGTAGAAAAAATAAGCTATATTAGATGTTAAACCTTTTAAAGTTGACAAAATGGACACGAAAATGAACATTTCGTAAATCTTGACGCTGTTATAAAGTCTCAAAAGAGTCTCAAAAATCATGAGTTTTCAAGATTTAGGTAAAGATATCTCGAAGTAGATAAATGTTAAGCCTTTCTTTAAGGATGGATACAACATTTTAAAGTTAACGAACGAACGAACGAACGGACATCGTTAAGTTGAAACAGAAAGCGTTTTTGTAACGATTGGTACATCTTTTCGTTATACACTGAAAACAATAAGTTTTCAAGAATAAGGTGAAAAAAATTTCTTGAAGAAGATATATCTGAGGTTAAGCCTTTATTTTAAATCTTTTTCAAATTTCTAGACACAAATTTGGATTTAGCTTTATTAAATTTTAAAAAAAAAGCTTTGATTTGGTCTAAGAGTTTCTACTTTTTTTCAAATTTTATTGTTCTGTGTTATCTTACTTAAAGATTTACGAAAAAATTTATTAAAAAACATGTCTGCTGTTTAAATTTTCTTGTAACTATTTTTGTTTTAATTTAGTGATTTTCACTTTTATGTATGAAATTTTAAAAATATTTATTTATCAGTTTGTTTTGTTTTTTTTTTCTATATTATTAATTTTTTTTAATTATTTTTGTTAATATATTATAATACAAATGCTAATATTGTTTTTTTTTTTTTAATTTACTTTATAACTTGTTTATCATTCTTGCAAATTTGATTTATTTAAATATTAATAAATTTTCTTTTATTATTTTTATTTTTTTTAATTTCTTTGGTTGGTAACTAAATTGTTAATATTAATAAATATTTTTTTTGGTTTATTTACTAATTTAATAATATTTATGTTTTTATTAATAAATTATTTATTTACAGGAAATTTTCTTTATGTGTTTTTTTAATATTATATCATTTTGTTTTTGTTTTTTTTTTATTAATAAATATAAAGAGTTTTTTACTTTTGTTTTATTTATTATATTTTTTGTATATTAAATTTAAAGTGTTAGTTTTTTTCTTCTTTGAATTTCAGTTTTAAATATATATAGCAAATTTGTTTTTATATATTTTTTTTACTAATTTTTTTAATTTTTATTTGTAGGGGGGGATTTTAAGTTAATATTTAATAATTATTATATTTATTATAATATTTTTATTATTTAATATATTTTATTTAATTAAGTTTTGTTCATTAAAGAATGGTCGTTTGTTTTTTTATTTAGTTTAACTTATTTATATTTTTATAAGTTTTATAATAATTTATTTTTTATTATTATTTTTTAATAAAATAATATTACTTTTTTCTTGTATTATTATAATTTTTTAATAATAAATTTTAACTATTTTATTTATTAAAGTATAATATTTTCTTTTGTCTTGTTTTATTTATAGTTTTAAGAAGTAATAAAGTTATATATATTTTTTATTTATTTATATATATTTAATTTTGTTTTTAATTTAAATTAAATAACAAATATTTTTTTATGTTGGTTTCTTTAGCGTTTTTTAATTATTTTACAATTTTATAATTTTTTTTATTTTATATTTAAATTTGTTTTACTAAATTTAATTTGTGGTATTAAATGCAATTTTCTTTTACATATTTTCTTATTAATTTTTTATAATTTTTCTTTTTTATTTATTTTTTTTTTCAATTATTCTTAAATTTTAAGCTGTTACTTTTGTTCGTTTTTTAGTTTTTTTCTTTAATTTTTAGATTTTTTAAACCTTTAAATGTCCTGATTAGTGTTTTGCAATATTTTCTGTTTTTGTTGTTGTTGTTTCTTAAGTAGTTAATTGGAAAATGCTTAAAAAATGATATTTTTGTTTTATGATCCATCTTTTCTTTTTTACTTTTCGTTCTTTAACATCTATTTTTTTACTCAGTTTCCCCATTTCTAGCTTTGACTCTTGAGTATCTGTGTTTCCTTCTGGTATTTTTTCGTTACTTTTGGTTTTTAACTAATTGGCTGCTAATGTGGCAGCCCTTTGTAAAGGTTACTGTAATAGAATTAATAAAAAGTTGTTTTATATAAATTAAAGATATTATCAAAAAAAGTGATTAAGTTAGTGCAAGCTTTTTGTTTTTTATGTTGCAAAATGTGTTTTAGAAAAATATAAATATTTTTTTTTGTAATCTGAAACAAAACATAATAAAATGGCTGATGAAGCTCAATAGCTGGCGCTTTCTCTTTGACTAAATTGTAAGCTTTGTTATATACATGATATATATTATATACAAAGTAAGAGCTAAACTATCGTTCTACCAACGATTTTTAAAATCTTGAAACTGTTTTATCAGTTCTATTTTACAGAAAAAGTTCAATAAAATTGAAAATGTTAAAGATATAGAAATTAAGGATTTAAATGAATAGTTCATTCTATAGTCAAGTCCATAGCTTAGTCTAAAGTCTAGTCTATAGCATAGTATATAGTTTAGTATATAGTTTGTTCTATAGTCTAGTCTTTAGTATAATATATAGTCTAATCAACAGTCTAGCCTATAGGCTAGTCTATAGTCTAGTCTATAGTCTAGTCTATAGTCTATAGTCTAGTCTATAGTCTAGTCTATAGTCTAGTCTATAGTCTAGTCTATAGTCTAGTCTATAGTCTAGTCTAAAGTCTAGTCTATAGTCTAGTCTATAGTCTAGTCTATAGTCTAGTCTATATTCTAGTCTATAGTCTAGTCTATAGTCTAGTCTATAGTCTAGTCTATAGTCTAGTCTATTTTCTAGTCTATATTCTAGTCTATAGTCTAGTCAATAGACTGGTCTACAGTCTAGTCTTTATTCTATAGTCTTGGCTTCTCTGAAGTTTTCTTCAGAAAAGTCAAATTTTGGTTTCAAGATCTTAAACCGCTGTTTCACTACTTATCGACTGTGGGAGCTGCTATAAACTATAAGTATTTGAGAACATATATAAGTTAATAATTTATTTATTAAAAGAGTAACAAATAAACTCACTCATTTCGCGTTATCAATTCCTGATACTTTTCATAAATGTTTATAATATTTTTGTGAAACGGTGTTAACGTGTGTTTTTATGTTTAGTGTAGATTTCGTTTGGCCGTTATTTATTCTTGAGGGCTGCATTTTTTTTGTTACATCACAACCTCGTTTAGTCTAGTTGTTTGTTAAGTACCTGTTACTTACTTAAAGTGTTGTGTGATTAAAGTACGAAATTCATTTGATTTTCAATTATTTTCAATTATTAGATATTATTCACAATCTTCTTCCATTATTGTATCGCCAGCCCAAACAATAGGACGACCCTGTGGTGTATGTAAGTTTTTTGTTGTAGTTGTTGTGGTGTGTTGTATTGTAAAAATAAATAATAAATTATTTGATTAATTATATCAAATACAAAAAAGCATATGTTGTAGAATTGGACAAACACTTGCTAGTTTTTTTGTTAAAATGAAGCTACAAAAACTTATTTTTGTTAAAATATTTTTATATAAATTTTATAGATTTATTGTTGTAATGTTATGTTAACTAGACTAGACACATTGAGTATGAGTTCTAGCCCTAATATTTTCCTTTATTATACAAAGCTAGCCATTTTATATATGTTTTTGTTTCGTATGTTTTTAGAATTTTGGAAAATATTTATATTTTTCTAATGTTTGAGACAATTAAACAATGAGAGATATAGAGAGAATGTTTTGAAATGTTTAGCTAAAAGTATTTAAAATGTTAGCACGAATATTTATATACATAATTAGTAAAATGTTTAAATTATGTAAAAAAAACTATTAAAATATGAAATTATATGGAAATATATAAACAATTTTTTGCTAAGAGCTTTAATGTTTACAAAAGCTTCTAGGCATTAGAAAAGTGAATTTTTAATATTAAGTAGTATTAAAATCCATTTCGAACGATTTTTATAAACTTTTTTAAAATTTTCTTGAATTAATAAGCTGCCGGGCTTTAAACTTGTTTATATTAGAAGAAATATATTTAGCGAAATCCATGTTTTAAAATTTTTAATAAATTTTGTAATTAATTTAATAAAAATCTTAATCATGTTGTGAGCTTATTAAATGATTACTGATTTAGTATATTTAAACTAAATTACAAATATATTAAAAATTTTTTTTTTTAATTTTTTAAATGAAAATGTAAGATACATTAGGTTTTGTTAAAAAAAAAATATTATCAACTACTACAACAAGCATTGGGAGAGGAGTTTTAAAACGAATGTTAACTACAAAATAATACAAATATACATATTCAAATGTCGATAAACATATTAATACCTTATGAAAATTATTGACATATAATTATGTTTAAAAAATCATTCCTTAAAGGGAAAACAAGTATGAAATTTATAGTCGGACGATGCCGACCATATAATACCCTACATCAGTTATATTTCATAATAAAGCATATAAATTGAATTGTATCATATGTCAGATATACATACTTTAGCCAGTTTTCAAATATTGGACCTATATTCAATAGGATACGTATCTAGTTCATTGAATTATCTTCAAAATTGCGGCCTGTACTTTGATTACAAGATTTACAAGCTCTTTTCTAATGAACCGATCATAGTCATTTTCAATTGACTTCGTTACTAAGACAATAGAAAATTATATACCAAATCTTATTGTATTATATTTACAAATGTGACCTGCAGTTTGATTACAATGTTTACATGGACGGACAGACGGATGGACATAGCTAAATCGACTCAGAAACGATTCTACGTTTGGTATACTTTACAGTGGGTAAAGGACTAATTATATAGTGTGTTACAAACATCAGAACAAACTCAATGAACCCACTCCACTAAAGCGTAGGTGTAGGGTATAAAAATTCCATTACAAGATCTTTCAAACTTTATTTAATGATTTATCCACTTAATACATGTGACTTCAGAAACCCATTTCTTCAAAAAAGTTGAATACTTAACAAAATACTCTCTATGAGAAGAGACCTAAGGAATTAAACTTAATATGGTCGTCATGTCTTTTGTTAAAATGAAAATAACAAAAGACTTAAGACACAAACATTGTGGTGAAAATTATAGAGAAATAAAATATGACGTTCTTATAAGTTAAATAATAAATAAAATATTTAAACCCAAAACTGTTTGTAGAAAAAAACTGCTATAAGGAATATTTCTTCTTCTTCTTCCTTTTTGTTATAAAGTAGAAAAAAACTGCTATAAGGAATATTTCTTTTTCTTCCTTTTTGTTATAAAGTACATAACAAAAGACTTAAGACACAAACATTGTTTTGAGACTTATAATGCAAAGTGTACCCAGCTAGCATTTAGAAGATTATTGAATGATTATTAAAATTGATTTAATTATGATTCTTAAAATACTATAAAAGCTCAGTTAGTTTCTGCGTTCCATTTCATGAGGATTAAATTTTGTCATTAGGAAACCTGAGCAAGACATTAGTTTGACATAATGAGCCTTATTTCGACTCAAAAATTACTCAAAATATCTATAAAAATAGTCGGAACTTATCAGAAGTATTACTCATAAAATATGCTTTTAGAAGAGTAGCGGATAAATTTTTAGTTCCTGCTGACAAATTTATTATTTATAAAAACAGTTCTATTTAATCATTTTAATAGTGAATAATAGTCATAAATGAATCGAATGCGATAAAAACTTTCAAAAATGCTAACTGGGGCCAACTATGTATTGAGATTAAAGAATTGTGAATGAAATTTTTAATACAAAGTTCTTAATTTTAAATGTTATTACATAGACTTAAAAAACAAACCATAACGTTTCTCTCTTTCGTTAAAAGGAAAATAACAAAAGACTTTGATTAAGCCATGTTCGCCGAAGGGTAATACCGAAGGGTATTAGGTTTTGAGCTTGTTCCTGTAATACACAAAAATATTCATCCGATACTCTTCCTCAAAGTATACCAATCTACATAGAATCGTCTTTAAGTCAGAGCCTTGTTCGTCCGTTTATCCGTTTGGCTGATTTTCAATACAAATCTTGTGCTTAAGATCAGGTCGCAGGTTTCACATAGGAAAAATGTGAAAAATTGTAATGTATTTTTGTGAAATAAAAGGTACGAAAATAATTTATATTTCATATCAAGCTTTAGACGAAGATATTTCGAAAAGGAAAGATGTTAATCGAGATAGCATAAAACAATTTCTGATGCCAAATATGCATTGTATATTTTAAAAAATATACTTTGGTTTCTGGATAAAAATTGGTTGGCCTGTGTTATCTTTATAATATTCTAGTTAATTTTTAGCTTGTCCTAGTGCGTATGATTAATATGAAACTTAGTATAAACTGTTCATATAAAGTATACGTTCATGGTAAATAGCGCCTAATATTACTTACTATATGTATAATCCGCGCCTGGTATAGAGAGAATATTTAATTTAAATATCAAAAGATCGTATATATGTGTGATTTTATGATTCTACGTTTAATATTGTAGAAAAATATTGTAGAAAAAAGTATCAGTTAAAGAACGAAAAAGTGGCAGACAGCACCTTTTTATAGCCATTTTTTTAAGAAATTTTTATTTTTATATTTCAATAATACAAAAATTTAAAGAAGTGACAGTTAAATGACGAAAATGATCAGAAAATTCTCATTTATACTGCTCATATATCAGTTATTCAAAAAACCGATTTTGTGGATTTTAAATAGAAAAGTTATCGATAGCAGATCTGATAGAATAATGTAAGATTTAGATTCTTTGGAATCTTTATATGGACATGGCTTAACCGTCTCAGCAATCTATAGGAATCTAGTTGTGCTTTTGTTGAATTTCGTCAAATATGTTTAAACCGTGACAAAACAAATGGTATTCTAGAGGCCAGATGAAATCGTGAACCGAACAGCTTGTATGAATCGGTATAAAAGTACCAAAATTTATATAAAATACGTTGTCAAAAATGAGCTTATCACGTTTTTTAACATTTCGACAAAGAATGTGTTAACAATTTTAATAATACCGAGTTGTCATTTCGACAAACGCCACAGCAAAGCATTGTTGTTATTTCGATTAGACTTTTTATCATTTCGACAACTTTGGTTACACATTATTTTTTGTTTTATTTTGTTGTTGATTTGACAACCATACGTGTATACATTGAAAACGAATGTTATTGAAAAATAATAAAGACTAAGCTAACAATTCGGCGCCAAGGTTGTATAATAATAAAACGTATATTTTTCCCTCTGTGTATACATACATATATTGAAACAATCAAGAAATTATAGTCGGCCAAGGCCGGCAAAAATAAAATGTGATTTAGTTTTCATAATAACGAATTTAAACATTAAGTTGTACTTTCCCTCACACATACTTAAGCCATTTATTGTTGAACAAAATTGTGCACGTTTAAGTCAAATTTTGAAGGGGGGCTTTTTATATAGGGGCTATAGTCAAATGAGGCCTTACAATTAAAGAGTTCATGAGGTTCATCAAGGCTAGTATAGAACTTGGCTTTGCAGCTTTTTGTCGAGATACGAACATAATTATGAACTTTAAGGTCCTAATCGGCTGGTACAGTTGTATGGGGGCTAGGTGAAATAATGGACCGATATTAACCAATTTCAATAGGCTTTGTCTACAGTACCACAGAAGTGCACTAAATTTTATTGCATTATCTCCAAAATTGCGACCTGTAGTTTTATTACAAGGTTTACAAGTCCTATTCGTTTGTTCAATTGTATGGGGGCTTGCTGAAATAATGAAGCAATCATAAGCATTTTCAATAGACTTCGTTCCTGAGACAATAGAATATCATGTGCTAAATTATCTTCAGAATTGTGACCTTTAGTTTGACTACAAGTTTACATGGACGGACGGACAGAAAGAAGGACAGACGGACGGACGGACAGAAGGAAGGACAAATGGATGGACAGACGAACGGACATAGCTAAATCTACTCAGAAAATGATTCTATGAGCCGATTAGTATACTTTAAGGTATAGGACTACTTAATATATTTGTACATTGCAAACATTACCACAAAACCCACTAAAGTGGTGTAGGGTATAATTAAATACATTCGGTAGGGGTATCAATACCGATAATCTATATACATGTGTAAGTATAAATAGCATCAATTATCAAAAAGCTTTATAAATGGATTAGTAAAGCTTAATTAAAGCATCAAAATCAGCTAAATTTTGGCAAAAATATTTTGGGCCTAACAAAAGCGACTGTTTTTTTTTACAAAAAATCTACGTCTATAGCGGATATGTTAAAAGCTTTACGAAATAACCAGCAAATTTACAAAAGAAAAAAAAAATAATTAAAAACTTTTCAACGTTATTAAAAAAACATGCTTTTAGTAAGAAAATAATTTAACTGAATACCAAATAAATATATACCAAAAGAAACGTTTAACAATATTAAACGGGAGGTGTTATAAGAAAAGTAATTAACATACCTAAGTACTACGTTGTAGAAGAAAACTATGCCAAATTATTTATAGAAAATATTTTTAACATATTTATGAAGATGTTTTTTTTTTTTTTTTTTGTTTATGTAAATTTGCAATAATAAAAAAACTTGGTTGATATACAAAAAAACAGAACTTTTTTTTAATATTATTTTAGCTGTTTGTAACAATATAATTATTTATATATATTTTATTTTTGCTTTGAAACAAATAACTACTGGTATGCACTATAATAATAAGGGTGAAGTAAGTACTTGTTTAACTACTTGTTTTTTTTTTTTTACATATTTCAAGATTTAATTTTGCTGGCAAATGTAAACGAACGAACGATGTTGATTATGATGTTGATCAAAAATTTTCTTTAAGTGTAGTAAATGTTAATTGCATGTATAATTTTAATTATTATTTCATTAATCAAAAAAGATGTTTGTTTTTTTTTTCTTTTGTTGGTTTTAGTAATATTTTAACGATACTAAGTAATATAGTTTTGTTTTTTTTTTTGGTTGGAAATATGTTGTTAAATAAATATATTATGTAAAGAGAGAGAGAGAGAGAGAGTGGGGAGTGGTAGGACTGATTGATTGATTGATTGACTATTTGGTTTTTAAAATTTTAAATTAAGTGATTCAAGCGATGCTAGTGATGAACGCCTAGATAAACCTGTATTGGCAGGACAACTGACCAGTGATGTGGTGCCGAATAGTTTATACCAGCCAATTACAATGCCATTCGATAGATCTATCTGATCCAGCATTATTTGAGCCACGCCCATAAAAACTTTCTTTTCAATGCGGCCATAATCACCCCAAACGGTAACCTAAAAAAAACGACATTTTAATTATAAATAAACAAATTGTTTAATTATTAAAAAAAAGGAAACTTTACTTGTAAAACACAGCCTTTAGTATTGCAGTGCTGAAAAACCAATTGCTGCTGATACAATGGTTCCAAAGTACGACGAGCAGTTGATGTCTTCATTTTATCTATACATTTTTTGCCCGAAACCAAATAAACTTTAACATAAGGAGCCGGTAACATTTTGGATGTGGGTTTTTGCTAATATATCGCAAAAAAAGAAAAAAAAATAACAAATCATTAAAAATTATAAAAATTTCCTTTAAACTTTAACAACCTACCTGTAAACCTCTAGCTCTTATAACCTCCACTTCTAGACAGTTTTTCTGACAGCACAGTGACAATTGTATATCACCCAAAGAAGGAGCCCCCAATACTTGGCGACCAACTAATTGTCCCGGTCCCAAGCCCTCTACAAATTGATTAATTTGTTCATCGGCTCTAATGGTGGGTGAATATCTAAATATTTTTTTTTAGTTTTTTGTAATAGAAATTATTTAAAGAAAATTTAATTTATTAATAAATATTTTGTTAAAAATTTGTATAAAAAAATATAATAAATTAAAATAATTTTTATATAATTATTAAAAATATTCATAAAAATATAAATTCATTTTAATTTTTTTGTATAATACACAGGGAGATATAGAAGGCAATTTTGAAAATTTAAAATTAATTTTGCTTTATTTTAAAAAAAGTTGTTTTAAAAAAACGTGCATTTTGTTTAGAAAAAATTTGACACATATAAAGTGAAAAATTGCATGCAAGTTTTTATTTACACTGAGAAAAAAAGCTGTTTATTTACAAAGTTAAAAATATATATTTATTATTTAAATTATTTTTTTATATTTATTATTAAAAGAGATATGCCCGTTTGTTTCATACCGAAAATGTTTGCTAAGAATTACAGTATACCCTCTGCATTACACAGAGATACATAGGTAATGATGGAACATTGCTTTTAAAACTACTGTACGGTTGTTTTTTTAGTAAGAAAACAATATAATTCTCATTCAGTTAAGATCATTTAAGAGAGGAGTCCAATTTGAAGTGATAAAATTCTCAAACAACTCTAAAGTTTGAGAATATTTACTGAAAAATGGGACAATATGACACCTGCCTTGAAGTCCTTATTTGGCGGTTGTCTTATTCATTCTCAGAGTGGGTTCTTGGGCTACTCAACACGCAGATTTATTTAATCACTGACCATTACTTTTGTCGGCAACAGCACCTGGAGACGCAGTCGGTATTATCTATTAAATAAGTCGGAAACTTATTGTAATAAATCTAGTATACACACAGAAAGTCCTGAATATATCGGGATAACGAAATAAAACGCAATGGTATCTATCAGTGTAAAAATCCGGAACCTTTCTCAATCATTCGACACACTTCTTCTAGACATATGGGTGGGTAAGGGCTGAATACTTCTAGAATCCATTGCGTATCATATACACTTGATACAAACTTATTTCCAACGCTTTATTTCTCAGTTACTTATCTGTGGGGTGTCTTTTGTTTCGGCAACAGCACTGAACTTATTCCGACTTTTAACAAACACTTTCTACCCACGAATTAAGATTTAATATACGAACTCATTTCCAACGCTTAATCCCACAGTCACTTATCTAATGTCCCGGCAATAGCACTGAACTTATTTCGACTCAAAGACCCGGAATACAATAACAAGATGAGGGAAGTTTTATCAAGTAGCAATTTCAAGTTTGTATTGTTTCAACTGACGACTTACTACCGACGCTTTATGCTTCTAACACGACGTTTGCAATGTACAAGTACTTTGCTCAAATGCTCGACATATCTAATGTCTGATCATTTCTCATAGATTCGGCAAACTAGAGGTAATGGTGGCACCTCTTTTTCCACATCAATTTATGGTCTTTCATTAAGGTTACATGCCTCCAGGGGAAGATATGAAGGACATTAATATGCTATATCTTAAAGATAAAAGTTCTTCTATTATTAATGTCAAGTATCTATTGACCAGATAATAGAATAATCAATTTGTAGACTAGTTGAAAGAATAATACATATAAATGTCCTAAGAAGAGTCAAGGGAATAGTTCGTTAACAAGTACATGGACTTGAAGATAGGCAAGTCAATAGAATAGTCATTATCGATCATTCTATAGAACTGTCAAAAGACTAGTCAATAGTGTATTCAATAATCTTTTTAACAGAATATTCAAAAGACTTTTCCATAGACTGTAGACTATGTCACACATGACAATCTATGTCAATGATGACAATCATTCTATATAAGTTACCATAGTCTTGTTCATAGATAAGTCCAGTTCATAGACTCATAGTCCAGTTCATAGACTATTCAATAGTTTAAATTATTGAATAGTCAAAAGACTAGTTCTAGTATAGTCTAGACCAGTAAATATTCTAGTTCATAGAACAGTTAAAAGACTAGTTCTAGTATACTGCAGACCATTGACTGATTATTGCTGGTTCATGGATTATTCAATAAAGTACACAATAAAAAATTTAATTGATTATTCAGGAGATTAGTCTATAGTCTTGTCTATAAACTATTCCACGGGTATTTCAATAATCTAGACCAAAGTCTAGTCATGTATATTGCTAATAAATAATTTCACAGGCTATTCCTAGATTCGATCCATATTCCAGGTCATAGGTTTGTCGAGAGCATTTGAAGAAGTCCAGTTCTATAGACTTGTATATAGAAAAGCCCATAGCTCTTATTTAAAAATCTTTTTAAATCAAATAAAATTTTGAAAATCGAAAACCATCGAAAAACATTCAGATTGTAACCATTTGACAGAATGCATTTATATTTAAATTATTTCCGAGTTTACTGGCATTCGAAACTTCTACATCGTCGGAAATTAGTTTATAGTTCCTCAAAACTTAACACGACTGAGAGCCAAAAATTCTTTATATAGTAATTTTTCTTTATATGTTTAATATTTTAATACAAAGAGCTTTTTTAAGAGCATTCATTACACTCCTAATTTTACAGTGTAAAATTTACACGCATGTATGTGTATAAAAAACGATTTAAGCGAGTAAGAGAACTTGTTTTTTACTCTCTGCCGATGTAGGCTTTAGAACAATTTTCATCGCATCCTTATTTATAAAAAACACTGAAAAAAAATAGCAAAAAGTGCTAACATCATTAATAAATAAGCATTCTTTAAATATGGTGTCTCGACATTAGCTTTAAAATTTATATTTACATAATTTATTAGCTTTATAATACGTAAAATAGATAAATTTTTATATTTAATAGCATGACTAAATAATAACAACAATAAAATATATTTATACACTGAAAATAATAGTGCAATTATAACGAAAAAAAAATACAACAGACAGAAACTTAAAAGCGAACTCAAAGCAAAACCATATACACAAAACGATACAGAGAGAGAGAGAGAGCGAGAGAGTAATAAAAAAATATACAGAATAACTTTTAGCCTAAAAACCAAACATAATCAAACAAGGCAAAATTAAAATGAAGGCATTTTTTAATTAAATCAATTAAACTTTTTGTACGCAAATACACTTAGAGTTTTAATGATGTTTAAATACTTTATTTAGGGTTTATTAAAATAATTTAGAGTTTATTTTTTAAATGATTGTCTTAAGTAATTATACAAATTTGTTAATCCTTAAACAGAAGCATCAGACACAACAACAACAACACTTTAGTAGCAATATGGAAGTTTTTTTTTTTGGTTTAATTAAATATTTTAATTGTTTTTAATTAAATAATTTTGTTATTTAGAGCAATATAAACATTTAGAGAAACACTGAGAGACACACACAAACACAAAGAGAGAGAGAGAGAGATAGTTAAAAGAGAATGAGATATAGTTACAGTTAGAGTTTATGATTATATAGTACAATTGGTAAAGAGCAGTAATTTGGATAAAAAAAATAATTAGACACCAAGAGAAAGAGAGAAAGACAGCTGTAGTATATTTTATATCAAATAAATGAAAATAGTCAAAAATATCAGACAACGAAAAAACTTGAACTTAAATCCATTTCGTTCAAAAAAGGGACACACATTTATTTAAATTTTTATTTTTTTATATAGATTTTTTTTAATTGATATTTTTTTACATTGAATATAGCCAGGCAATATATTGAATGTGATTATAGGTTTGTTTTTTTAAAGAGCTTTTTTTTAATATAGTTTAAAAGAGAGCATAAGAAAAAGAGACTCTCTTTGTTGGCAAGGCAATTAATTTTTGATGTTAAACTTACGATGAGGCTTCTGAGCTGGGTAATGAATGTATACTACCGGCACGATATTGCATTATAGATGTCGATGGTGTAACTTCAACAGATCTTTGTATACTACCAGCTGAACCACGCGATTGACGTTGATAATGAATTGGATGTAATTGATGAAGATGATGAGATGTATTAGAGGTGGTGGTGGTGTTGTTATTGTTGGTTGTAGTGGAGGTGGTGGTGGTTGTAGTGCTATATTGTGCCTCATTTTGGTCTGTTAGTAAAATAAAAATATTTCGAATTTTTGTTTGTTGATTTGAATTTTGTTTTTCTTTAGAGAAAAGCTTTAGTAGATTATAGAGAAGCTAAAGTTTGGACTATTTTTTTTTTTAAGTTACACCCTACACCACTTTTGTTTCTTTGGTTGGGGGAAGCAAGATTTTAATAAAATATTACATTAAAGTATAGATAACTTTGAGAGCTTTAATGATTTGTAGGAAGGCGGAAAAAATCTGAATGCACGGATCACAATATAAAGGAAACATATCATGGGTTTATTATTTCATAAAAAGATCACTAAGAAAAATGGGAGAGAAGAAAAATTCGGAATAAAGGAAACGTTTACCTTATATAATGACTCGTTTACGCCGAGCGAAACTGAAATATTAAAAGCTTAGTCTATAGTCTGTATTAAAGTTTGATATATAGACTGATCAATAGTCCACACTCAGGGCTATAGTCTGCACTTAAGTGTGAGGTTTAGTTTGAATTAAAACCTAGACTACTATAGCCTATATTACTCTTGTCTGGATTACAATTTGAACTATAATCTGAACTATAGTATAATCTATAATCTGAAATATTCTGTATACTCTAAAATATTTTCAAAAGTTCTGGACTATATAGTCAGGACTATAGTCCGAGCTATAGTCAGGTCTATAGTCTGAACTTTAGTCAGGACTATTGATTAAAAAGTAGACATGATTATTGTTTGAAGTATAGTCAGGACTATAGTCTCAACTATAGTTAAGTCTGTATTATAGTCTGAACTATAGTAAGAAATATAGTATGAACTATAGTCAGGACTATAGTATGAACTATAGTCAGGACTATAGTCTGAACTATAGTCAGGACTATAGTCTGAACTATAGTCAGGACTATAGTATGAACTATAATCAGGACTATAGTATGAACTACAGTCAGGACTATAGTATGAACTATAGTCAGGACTATAGTGTGAACTATATTCATGACTATGGTATGATCTATAGTTAGGTCTATGGTCTGAACTATAGTCTGCACTATAGTCTTAACTATAACCTGGACTATAGTCAGAACTATAGTCAGGACTATAGTCTGAATTGTAGTCAGGACTATAGTCTGAACTGTAGTCAGGACTATAGTCTGTACTATAGTCGGGACTATAGTCAGGACTATAGTCATGACTATAGTCTGAACTATAGTCGGGACTATAGTCAGAACTATAGTCTGAACTATAGTCAGAACTATAATTCTACACATAGTTATGACTTTAGTCAAGGCTATAGTCAGGACTATAATCTGATCTATTGTCTGAACTATTGTCTGAACTATTGTCAGCATTATTATCCAAACTATATTCAGGACTATAGTCTGAACTATAGTCAGGACTATTGTCTGGACTATAGTTAACAAAAGTCTAAGTCAGGACTATTATCTAAACTATAGTCAGGATTATAGTCAAAACTATAGTCAGTATTATACTCTAAACTATAGCCACTGCTATAGTCTAAACGATAGTCTGGAACTATAGCCTGAAGTTATATATGTATACAGTCTGTACTACTGTTTGAACTGCAATTAGAACTATAGTCAGGACTGTAGTCAGAACTATAGTCTAAACTGAATTGTAGTCTAGACTATAAAATGAAATATATGCTGTCAATTATACTCTCAACTATTAACTAGATTAAATCATGGCTTAAGTTGCAAAAGCTTAAGAGTCTGTTTTAAAGTGTTGCTAAAAGTGGTATAGGGTTTGATGCCAAAAACAAATAATAATAAAATATCGCAGGACTTCCATTTCCATTTTTGGTGCTAACAAAGCCGTTATAAAAAAAATGTTGTTATATAGTTTAAAGCCTTAATAACATAAAATTAACGAATGTTTTAATTATATAAATAAGAATAAATAAAATTATAAAAAAAATTCAAGAAAAAATTAAACATATAAATAAATAATTAACTAATAACAGCAAATAAGCATACAAAAAAGCAGCAATTATTATAAATAAGTTTATATTTTTATAATAAATATTATTATTATTATTTTTTTATGATTGTCTGGAACATAAAACATAAATTATATGTTTGAAAAGAAATTTTTCGTACACAGTGTTAATTTTTTTAATAGTAATATAAAATATTAAATTGTTTGTTTTTTTTATTTTTTTAATTAATAAAACGGATTTTTTGGTAAAACCTTAGTTGTTGTTTTACGTTTTAGATTTTTGTTTACTGAAAAATATTTCGTTTGCCAATTATTTCTCTAATTAACTAAGGTCTTCCCTTTGGTTAAGATAATCTTTTTGGGGATTTTGGTTTTAGTTATTAAAGTATAATTATAATTTGTTTTGTATATATAAATTATGCTAAAAAAGTATGAAATTCAAAAACTTCCTATATCTCCCTGGTTTGGAAAAAAATATAGTTGTTAGAAAAAATAAATTATTAATTTTTTTTTTTTTGTTAAAAGAGTTATAAAGATGATAAACATTAGAAATGTTAGAGTTTTATATAAAATGGCATGCAAATATTAAGTTTATAGAGAATTTATGTGTTGATTTATGTGTTTGAAAAAAATATTTTTGTAATATTATTAAGAATCATTTTTTTATAGATTTTTTTTTTATCTTCTTATTATGTGTTAATATTCAATTGTTTTTATCTTAATAACTTCCTATTGAAAAGGAAATTTATATTTATTCCAATTTTTAAAATTGTAGAGTAATAAAATCGTTTAGAAATTTAACATTTCTTTACAGTTATATAATTATTTCGAAATATTTTATTATGAATTTAGAAAAGTTATATTCTCTAGTACAAATCTAATATACGATCCAAGACTTATACTTGAGCTTAACATAACACCCATTAATTGCTCCATAATTTGACCTAGATTTTTATAGTCAGAACTATATTCTGAACTATAATTTTAACTACAGTCTTAAGTAAAGTCTAAACTATAGTCTTGCTCAAACGTTAGCCTGTTCTATTGTCTGAACTACAGTCTGAACTATAGTCTAATCTATAATACGAAATATTCTATAAACTATACTTTAAAATATTCTCAATGGAATATTCAGACTGTAGTCCTTACTCCCGAAGAGTTGACAACTGAAAATAAATCTAAGAAGAAAAAGACCTCTCCGTCTTCTAATATACAGTCGAAGCCAAGCTATACTTCACTCAAAGGAACCTCAAGTCAGAATCCTGAGAGTAAGGGTGACAACTCCATGAAAGAGATTTCGAAGACGACCACATCTGCGAAATCAATCTCGAAGGTACGGGTACATCAAAAGAAGCCTCGAAAAGCGAGGAAAGAGGGGTTAGACAGCGGAAAAGGAAAAGAGCCACCATCTTACGCCAAAGTTGCCAAAGGAGCTTCCGGTGCTCTTAAAATCCACTGTCTACATAAAAGGATGGGGCCGTAAACTGGGTAAAAACGCAGAGCTGGCTGCGGAAAATGGGTTGTCTTTTACAGGAAAGAAGATCTTGAGGGAACTTTATTTGTAATAGCTATCGACCAGAAATCTATGGCTAATCTTGCCAATAATAAGGGTAGGGCTTACTTCGCCTCTAAAACAATCATTTTAAAAATTGGGAAGGCGCCGATTGGAAGAGCTAATAACGTTTAGGAGTCAAATTCTAAAAGCGACAAAGGTACTACTAACTCGCCAAAAGAAGGTGATGCTGCCCTTTCCAAAATTGGCGAGGCGCCGATTGAAAGGTCTGTCATATCCGGCCCGATAAGGACACTAAAACACTTAAGACGATACCCAAAACATCATTAGCAAGAACTGGTAATTTTGAAAAGTCGAATCTTAAAAGTAAGGAGGAAATCACTCACTCACCAAAAGTCAGAACAGCAGTGCTGTTCAAAATTGAGAATGTGACGAGCGACTGCTCTTGCAGTGCCATCAATGGTACCCACTGTATCAACAGCCATTTCAGGTTACCCGGAGAAGTCAAATCTAACTAGCGGGGAGGTGATTACCAACTCGCTAGAAGTCAATTTAAATGGAAGATGATGACTGAGGTTATCCAAATAAACCTCCAGAGTGAGACGGCTACCAACGCTCTGATGGCTAAAATTAACACAGGCAAGATACATATAATCCAGGAACCTTGGACGATTCGCAATAAGGTTTCTGGATTAAATCACGTAAATTTCCCAACTTTTCTACGCTAATTCAAGGTCTCGACCGAGAACATGTATCTTATGTCACAAGAATTTATGTTTTCTCCTCTCAACAGGATTATCCACATCGGATGCAACTGTGCATCTGTTTACCTGCCTTTCTATTCTCCGACACTTCCACCAACGTCGGAGTTGACAGAACTGGTCGAAGAGTCACAAAAAAATAAGAAAATTGTATGTTGTGATGCCAACTCCCACCATGTAGCTTGGGGTAGTATAAATACCAATTGCAGAGGATCGTTTGGCTATTAGGAATCCTATATACACAACCACTATTAAAACATATGTAATGTTTAAAGCAGAATTTGCTCGAAATATGTTTTTTTTTTTTTTGGATAACAGGTAGATACTCTTGGCATTTAAATAGCGGTTACTTAAGTATTACAATATATATCGCATTTTAATATAAAATTTAAGTATATTTTAAAACAAAAATACAGTAGGGTTATAACCAAAAGTTTTCTGATAACGAAAATCTGGTATTATAATATTTATATAATACATTATTTGTAAGACCTTATTTGACTGCTTCTCTTTAAACCAGGAGATATGCAGTATGTACTCATTGAAAAGTATGTTATTAGTAATTGAATGCTATTACTGTCGGTATTATATTTTGACAAGGATCCTTTATGGATATATTTAAAAACTAAGAATTATATGGATTAAATCATTTATTGTATAATTTTGCAGGGAGAGACAATATTATTCTCTATTGAAAACTAAAGGACGTTAAGGCGGTTATCTAGTGGAAATCATTAACGAACCTATGACCAAGAAATGCTCGGATTTTCGTCATTACTTAGAATAAAATGTATGAAAGCAAAAATTGGTATGTCCAAGTTATATCTCTATTGCTGATATTTGTATGAAAGACAAATTAGGAGTTCGCTAATTTCAAAGAAAGACATTCCATTATAGTATCAATAAAACCGTGATATACACCCCGCAATGCGACGGTGCTCCACCGAAAGCCATACTGGCGGTCTTTAAGTGAATTGTTGATCTCTAGATATTTGACAAGATGGAAATTAATCAAACTTTTCGTGACACTAATAATCTTCCAGCAAGTAGAAAATTTTTCTGCATGGTATAGGATGCTGAAAAAATTAGCTAATGGACGAGCTAGCGTCGAAGAACACTGCTTCAAGACCACTGCCGGTATGCCATCATGTCCAGGAGATTTATTTATTCTGAGATCGTGTTATTAGTGCTTATAAGTGAATTCCTTCAAATAATTTTCTGAAGGGGAGTTTGTCATTACAAAAATCGGTAGTTCTATAAAACTATGTTTGGAGTACGGTTGTATGGGTGCTAGGCGAAATAATGGACCTGTTTCAATAGCTTTTGTCCTTGGACCAAAAAAATAATTATCTTAATAATTGTGAACTGCAACATTCAAACAATGTTTACTTAGACACACAGAAAGAAAGACAGACGGACAGACATAGCTAAATTAAAAGGTGTTTCTGATCTCATTACTATACTTGAAGGTGGCTGTAGGACCAATATTTTTGGGTGTTACAAACATCAGCACATAGTATTCTACTCACTATAGCGGTGTAGGGTATAAAAAGAGTTTGCTTTCCAATATGTTTAACACTATTTGCGCTTTTAACATATGATATAGTTTTTGAATTGAATGAAACTTTTTTCGAACTTTTAGAGCTTTTTATAAATATTAAAACTTAAACAAATTTATTTAAAATTATTATATCACAGTATATTTTAATTAGCATTAGACAATATTTGCCTACCTTTAATAGTTTTCAGCTAACAAAGCTTTCTGGACTTTAACAAATTAAAAGCTTAACAATTCATTAAGGTTTTTCTTTTGTATCAATTGTATAGGTTTATATATATAAAAAAGCTTACCGATAAAAATCCTGGTGAAAAAAATCTAGAAAAATAATCTTAAACTATAGAAAATATGACAAAGTGTAGCTTTACTTCAAAAAAACGTTAGTAGTAACTAAAATTGTTAGCATTTTGTAGTAGTTTTATATGAAATAAATAACAAATATAATTTAAAATAATTTAATAATTATAAAGAAAACTACATGCAGAAACTGTAACAAACTTCTGTAAACTATTTAAGTATTTGAAGTTAAGGGTATGTATTTTTTAAGGAAATGTTGTAGCAAAATGTATAATTAAAATTGTGTTTTAAAATAAAATATTAGTGATGAAAATATGTATGTAGAGTAAAAATAAATTAACTAGCTGTATGCATAAACTAAAAGCTTTTTAAGTTTATTTTAAAAAGAAAAAACTAAATATTTAAAATAAGTTTTTTTTTGTAGTATAGTAATGCTAGTCTTTGCAAAGAAAGCTTTTAACATAAAACAAATTTTATTTCTTTGTCGAATACAAAAAGAACTAAAACTTGTAAAAGCTTTCTTCAAAGATTTAAGCTTTTCAATGTTTGGTTTTAATTATTATTATTATAATTAGCCAAAGTAAAAGCCTAAAAATACGTATCGACTTTGGATTGGATTATGTTTTATTTATAGTATTTTTTCTCTTTTTTTTTTGTTCAATATTATTTAAATATTTTAATTTGTAAATTTAAGGGATGTAATTAAAATTTTGGCTGTAAATAATTTTACTGTTATTTTTGTAGTCAAATGGATTAAGGGATGTGGTAATGGTTTCGCAAATTTTCTTAATAAATTCTTAAAAACTTAATAATTACAATATAGTAGTTGTAGTTAAATTGGCTTGATGGTTTGTTATCAAATAATTTAAGCTTTCTTAAGCTTAAAGCTAATTAGCATAGCTTTTAAAGGTATTTATGTTGTTATTTTTTATAATTAATTATTATTTTTTTAAAGTTCTTAAAAACTAATGTTTATCATCATTATTTAAAAGAAAAAAATAAAAAAACTTAAAAATAAAACTAAAAAACAATAAACCAATAAAAATATAATTAAAAAAATCAAAAAAAAAAAAAAAAGTTCAACAAAAAAATAGATTTGCGAACCTGTCCCCACCACTACCGGCTCCAGGATCAACTAAGCCTTCGCCACCATCGGCTTCAGATGAAGAGCCACGCGATAGAACCCCTCGTATCTCACCTGGCAATACTTCTTCACTGCGATTCACCGTAAATGAGCTTTTACCCTTTTTTCCAAAGCCCATACGTCTTTTACGACCTTTTGTTTTAAATTTTTTGGAATACGTGAAATTAATTTGTTTTTATATAGATTTTTGTTTTGTTGTTGTCGTTAATTCCAAAAATATATTAGTACAATTAAAGCAAAATAGTTTATAACAACTAAGTAAATAATTAAATAATTAGAGTGAACTAAATGAAAACAAAAGAATATTTTCTAAAAATGAAAACAAACGTAAATGATTTCTAATCTTAAGGAAACACAAAAAAATGATAAAAAATATTTGTAAAAAAAATATTTTAACGAAAATGAAGTTTTTTTTATTGTTTTTAATAACGGCCATGATTCAAAAATTGAATTCTTGTTTGGAATACATGATATGGGACACATTACTGTGTTATTATATCTTTTGATCTTTTTGTTTTTTGTTATATATACAAAGAAAAGTTAACAAACTATTGGAACATAAAGAAAAACTTACCTGTTGCTGATAGTTGGGAGGTGGAGTTGGATTTTTTACCCATGCCACTACCGCTTTTGGGCGAACGTTCTTGGTCCAAAGTACCTTTTTTACGATCCTGGGCAGTGTCTGATAAACTGCCATCTAAGTGGGGGAGAAATTTAAAGAAAATACAAAGAATTTTATTAAGAAATAGTTATTGATTTTAAACTAAAGAGGCAATGTTTATAGCTACAATTAAAAGCTCTTAACACTAACGTTGTCTTAACATACTTAAAAGCTTAGCAATAGTTTGCAAAAATTCATTTGCTTTAGTAAACCTCATAGAAACGTTTTTTTGTTGTTACATTTTGCCCTAAAAATCAGGTTTTATGAAAGTTTAATCTGTAGAGAGAAGCTTTAAGCTTCAAACAAATTTTTTCGTGCTGTTTTAAAAGCTTTTATTTTTAAAAGTTAGAAAATAGAGAAGTTTTTTTGTTATTACTTAAATAATCGAATAAATTTTTCAAAAGTTTATGTAAAACTTTTAAGAGCTTTAAATAAAGCCTACAAACATATGACTTGATAAGGACAGTTATAACATTTCTAAAAGCTTAATTGCATAAGTACAACTTAGTAGAAAACAATCAGGAAAGTGTAATCTGTAGACGGAAGCTAAAAGCTTTCCTTACGCATCAAGTGAAGTTTTCTTTATTGTTTTAAAAGCTTTTATTTTTAAAGTTTACGTGAACAGAATGGAAAAGCTTCAATTGCTTTAACTAAAAAAAATCGAAGTATTTTTTTATTTAAAAGTTTATGAGAGTAAATCCAATAATAGCATGAAGTAGAACTCTTAAATACAAGCTTTTGCAAATACTCTTAACCAGTTTTAAACACTCTTGAATGCTTATCAATAGTTTCGAAAGGCTTATTTCAATAAGTAACAGCTTATTAAAAAGGTATTATGAACGTTGAATCTGCAGACAGAAGCTAAAAGCTTTTTTAAGTTCAAGTGAGGATTAATGTACCGTTTTAAAAACTTTTATTTAAAAAATAATAATTTATAAGGAAAGCCCAACGAAGCTTTTATTAACACTTTAAACAAATCATTAACATTCCTGAAAGTTTATCAATATTTTAGAAAAGCTAAATTGCATAAGTACAACTCGTTGTAAAGCTTATTTGTAGACGAAAGCTTAGAGCTGAGCCTTCTTGAGAAACTTTTATTACAGTTTAAAAGTTGTTTTAAATCTGAAGTTCTAAACTTCCAAAAAAGCTTTCGTTTTTTTAAGCACTAATAAGTTGTATCTTTTAAATTGCAAAATAAAAATTCTAACATGTTAAAACAAAACTTAGCTAAAATAGAAAGCTTTTTAAAAATAAAATTTATGAAAACGCGAAGGAAATTCTGGCTTATAGTACAATTAATGAAATTTTCTTAGTTCAAAAGCTTTTATACTATATCCTGGCGTAAAGTTTTTTTTAAAAATATCTCTTATAAACATCTTTGAACCTTTCATTTACGATTTGTAACCTGAGTCCATTTAATACTACACTAATACAAAAGCAAATAACTTCAATTGAAAACCAAAATTCCCTATCACTTACCGACTTTTTCATCAGCACTCTGTATTTGATTGGGATCATCCTTTTTATCACCGCCTTCAGCTTTTGTATCAACATATTCACTAAAATCATCATCGAGCATTGCATCAATTGCATCCCAATCGATAGCCGCATCCAGATCAACGGCAGCGTCACCATCAGTCGCAGCAGCACCATCAGTTGAGGTTGGGTCAACGGCCATGTTGGCATTTGATGGTGAAGCATTTGTTGTCGTTGTTGCATTTATCGTTGATGAGGTTGATGTGGTTGTTGTTGTAGTTGTTGTGAGATTAGTGGTTTGTATGATTGTTGTTGTAGTAGTTGTTGTTGTTGGTTGATTAGTTGATGAGATCGTTCCGTCAGCGTTAACGTTCACGTCGTTAGTATTATTGATGGTGGTTGAATGTTTCAATGAGGCACGTTTATTGGGTGATGTGGAATTTGCGACACCATGATGGGAATTTGCAAAAGAGGAAGAAGAAGCAGCATTATTAGCATTATTACTACCAGCAACAACATTACCAGCAGTGGAAGTTGTAGTGCCAGCACCACTACCACTCCCACTGCCAGTTTTCACTGCCTGTTGTTCTAAAACTTCTCCCTTCCCTCTTTGTCTAATACTACCGCTACCACTAACTGGCATAGCACTACCGCTACTACTACTGTATTGGCGATTTGTGGTGTGATGTTGTGAAGTGTTGTGTGATGCAGTACGATCGCCGTAATCGTCGTACTCAAAATACTCTGGCTGATCGTTAATACTGACGAGATTACTGCGATCACTGCCGGTTTCGTGTTGATGTTGTTGGTGTGTACGGCCAGTCTGCCTTTTCGAGGAGGCAGACGAGGCCATGGCCGATGGACGAGGTCCCGAACGACCAGTGTCGCCCACCGGTCCCGGTCGTTCATTAGCTGCGTGACCATTAACCATGCCACCGTGCGACATTGATGCAGATGCGTGTGGACCGGAGCCCATATGGGCATCATCATCATCATAGGGCATACGAGAGCCCGGTTCTACGGGCGAAAAGTTATGAGCATTTTGTGCACTAGGAGGATGCGGCAAGTTGCGACGGCGTTTCTGATATGGCATAGCTGCCGAACCACTACCATAAAGCTTGTCATGAGTCGAACGGTCCAAGTCAAGAGACATGTGGTTACGCTCACGAGCCACATCGTAGCGACGTCGAGAATCGCGAAATTGCGAGGGAGCCACACCACGTCTAGTCCAACCCACGTCCGAGTCGTATGTAATGGTCACAATTTTATCGTCTGTCACCAGGAAATGCGAATGGCTGAGCGGATTACTAGCATCAACATTGGCCCCCATGTACGACTGGCGTATGTTTGTTTCAGAGCCATAACGTCGCGAAAGTTCTTCATCAAATTGAGCTGGATAGACCTCGTCCTCGTAGCGTATTCGTCGACGACCCCAACTTTTGGCATGTAAGTCATCATAGTCCAGAGAGCGCGATTGTCCCTCATGAAACAGTTTTCGTCGATCCAGCGGTGTACGACCCTTAGGTATACCGATTTTTGGTTTCTTTAAGATCGAAGGAGGTTGGGCTTTGGCCTCGGCTATGGGCACTGCCGAGACCAGAGCATCTTCGCTTAACTGACGGGACAAACGTAACACCGACTGTGTAGGCAACTGAGGGGGAGGGGCCAGAGAGGATTTGGCCTTTTTGTGCGCTGTTGGTGTAGGAGTATGGACATGGTAAGTGGGTACGGCGCCTAAATCTAACTGAGGGGCAGTCAAACCGCTGACAAAATGTTGATCCACACATTCACCGCACATTGCCGTATCGGTGGTGGGCAGTGAAGGCTCCGACGAGGAGGGCTGAAACATGGAAAGGGATGGTCGTCGCAACAGCTGTTCTGCTGTGTAGGGATAGGCGACAGGGTGATGTTGCGGATGTGGATGAGCGTCTACCAAACAGTAGGGATCAGCACAAGCCCCTATGGTTACGCCGGATGAGGCCAAGGCGGCATTAGTGGATAATACCACCGGCTGGCTGCCATTCTGACAATGACTGCACGTATTGTCGTAGTGATCACGTATATAGCCTACATACGAAGAGGGTGATGAGGATACGGTATGGGCATGAGGCTGACCGGCATCAACCGTTAAGCCAAAATTCTGGGGATGCTGACGAAAAAAGTTCACCACTGGTGATGTTAGACGCTTAAGACCACGCATTGCAACACCACCACCGACGCCGCCACCCATGCCGGCGGCCTCGGCTTCCATGGTACCTAAAAGACTATCGGAAGCAAAACCTGGATCGGAAGGGAAATGCGTGAAATTGGCAGCATGCGTTTGAAACTCTGGGAATTGTATGGTGGGTATTGTATGTGGTGGAGGTGGGTATTGAGGTGGATTAAATGTATTGAGTTGTTGTTGCTGCTGCTGTTGTTGTGTTTGTGTTAGAGGATCTTGTGTAAGACGTGGCTGTGTTGCTACATTGGCACCGACGCCGCCGCTACTGTTGTCCATCATTATGAGACTGGTTGGTTGGCCGGCATCGAGAAAATATTGCTCGACTAAATCGCCGCTATTGTCTGTCACCATAAGTTGTGTTGGCAGTTGTGGTTGTGATTGTAGTCCTGCTGCTGCTACGACGTTCGCCGTATTCGGTGGTGATTCACTGGCAGCCAATTCGGCAAGACGTTGCAAATGTTCCAGCTGCTCGAGCAGCTGTATCTGTTGTGGTGTCGTCGTTTGCATATGCATATGCGAAGGCGGATATGCCGTCATGGGCAAAAAGTCACAGTCGTCCACTTCGATGGTGTTTGAGCGAAAACGTTCAAAGAAACCACCTCTGCCGCCGCCGTCGTCGCCGCCACCTAGACGCATACTGGGTCCAGCAGTTGTTATACTGTTGGGCCCAAAATAAGAGCGCCAATTACGTGGTAAGCTACTGTTATTGTTTGTAGATCAAAATTTTCATTTTTGATTTTTATTTAAAGTTGAAAAATTGTGTTTGTTTGTGTTAGTGTTTGTGAGAGTTGAGTATGTAGTAGAGAACAGTTTATATTGTGTGGTGTATTAGTGTTTAGAATATTTTTAAGAGGTGAATGTTTTTTTGGAGTTTGTTGTTGAGTGGTAGCAAAAAATACATGCATAGAGTGAGAATATCAAATAAGGAAGTAGAAAATACAACAACGAAAGTTAAATCAAAGCAAAGAACAAAAAAGGAAAGAGAAATAAAAAAAACAAAAACCAAAATGACGTCCGAGTGGTAAAGAGTAGGTGAATACATGCACACATATGTGGAAATGTATGTAGGTATGTATGTGTGTGTGAAAGTGACAGAATGTATGTAAATTTTAGTGTATGTGTGAGAAAGTGAATATGTTGGTAGTTGGTGGTTGTAATTGTAGGCACATTTAGAGGCATGTAAAACACAAAATAAAGCGCAGGCGTCATTGAGTCGTTGGTTGAGTAAAAGAGTTGAAATTATAGTTGAGGTTTTATTTGATATTTTTTGTACATTAAGTTGTTGTTGGTTTTTTTGTTTTTGTTTTAAAACATACATAAAGAAGGGAAAACAATAAAAAAGAAAAACACATAGTAAACATAAAGAAAGAAAATAGCATGTTTTTTGATATTTGTTTTGTATTATTTTGTTTTAATATTTTATTGTTTAATGATTTTCTCTTTTTTTCTTTTAGCAATTCGCCAAATACTGTGTACTTTGATAGTTTTTTTCGGTTTAATATTATATATAGTTTTGTAGTTGTTGTATACTTTTAATGCCAGCCAGATTGGGTATTATTTTTCAACGATTTTTTGTTAAATAGTATTTTTATTATATATATTCTTAGAGCCAAAATTGTAGCAAAATTTTGTGAAAATTTTCCTATTTGCTGAAAGCTCTAGTGTTGTAAAGCTTTTAGTATTTAAAAAAAATTTACACTGCACTGCATAAAAGCTTTTTCTGGTGTAGTTGAAAAGCTTTTACTTTTTTCTCTAACTTTCCAATTTCTTATGAGAAGCTTTTTTTAATATTTTAATTAAAGTGTAGGTGATTTTTTTCTATTTCTATAATTTTATGTACTCACCTGAGACCTCTTGACCCTCGTGGCCTTTCGGATTGTGTGGAGAAAGAACTTGATGTTACACTAACAACTGACTCCATATCGGAATCACCGAATTCGCCCATAAAATCTTTGTCGGGCGATAGGGAATGTCGTGGTCGCATACGAGTTTCCATCGAGTGCAGATCACTGTCCGAAGCACCGGTGTAATGACGTTCCCAGCCACCGCCACCGGTACTACGATACAATGGCTGATGATGTGGCTGACGTGTGCGATGTCGTCCGAAACGGCCACCACCACCGTTACCAGACGTTAAACGATCATCGAACTCCTGACCCAAGCGATCACGTATCATAGCGCTGCGTGATGTTTGGGGGACCTAGTATGATCGAATGACAAAGTTTTGTTTTTATAAAAAATTTTTCTTTCTATAAAAGCTTTAGAATTTTTTTGCGAAAAACAAACTTGCAGGAATTGTTCGTCTTAAAATGTTCTTTCGTGCAAATAATTAAAAGCTTTTTTATATGTTATTGTTAAGGCTTTTCTTGCTAAAGTATTTTGACAAATGTTCATTATTTTAGTAAACATATATTGTTTTTTTCCTTAAAAGCTTTTGTCAAAATCCTGCTTTTTTGTTAATTTTTTTACGACAATAGCCTTAACCAGCTTTTTATTGAACTTTTTTAAAAAGAAATTTTCTTATTAGCAATTTTTTTTACAGAAAGCTTTTTTAATAAAATATTTTCTACAAAACTTTTTTCACAAGAAATGAAAGCTTTCCTGTTAGAAAAAACTTCATAAATCGCCCTGCATTACTTACCTTTGGCAGTTGTCTCTTTTTGGGCGAACCAGTCGGCGTGGCAGTCGCTGAGCGCGATTGAAAACGTTGCTGCTGTGATGACGACGATCCCACCCCACTATCGTACGGTGTGATTATCGAGGTGGCACCACTATAAGGTGGTATGCTGCCTATATCGTGACCTCTATACTCAGGCGGTGACAATGAGCCACGTCTTGGACTGGAACTGCGATAGTAACCGCTATGATAGGCATCACTTGGAGCAGCTGAATGACTACGTTGGCTAAGACTCATGCCACCAGGACCAGTGGTGGTAGTACCATTACGACGAAAGTAACCACTTTGTGCGCCAGGAGCCTAAAGTTATTAGAAACAAAAAACGAAGGGGAAATAGTAAGCAATTAATGAAATGTTTAATGAAAAAATACAAAGAAAATATAAAGATTTAGGTAATTCGTAAAAAAACGGCTTTGTAAGGTTCATAAACTGAAAAATTGTTATTTTATACATTAAAACAAAACCGTTTTATTAAAAAAATTAAAATATATAAATATAATTATTTTATAATTTGTAATTGTTGTTTAAAGTTTAAGATGAAAAAAAAAACACTAAAAGTTTACTTAAGCTACTTAAAATTTAGTTTTTTTTTGTTAAGAAATTTCATTAAATTCAAACAAATTATTTGAAGAGTAACATTTTTTAATAAAAGAAATATTTAAACATATTTTATAAAAAGGTTTAACATTAGTTAAGTAAGAGACAGAGTAAACAAAAGCTTTAAACAGCTTTCAATTAAGTTAAAAAAGAGAGTAGCAATATGGAAAAATTTTAAAAGGATTTTTTTAAGTGCTTAAAGTTTAAGGGATTTTAATAAGGAGAGAGATTAAATGAGTTTTAACTATAAAGGTGAGAGAAAGCTTGATTAAATGAAAGGCTGTTTATTAAATAATGAAGGCGTTGTTAAAAAGCTATTCCCAAAACTTAGATGTCTAAGTGAAAAGGCTTTTAGTAATAATAAGTTTAAGTGTTAAAAGCTTTTAAGCTTTTTTTATTTTTCCTAAAAGAAATTTAAAAAAAATTTTTTGACATAATTCTTTTTATAAAATCCTGTTTACCAAAGCTTGAGCTATCAAAACTTTTCCTGCTTAAATCGATTTTTGGTTTTATTTTTAAATAAATTTACATTTTATTTATATAAAATTTCAAACCTGATTGTGATAACTTTGTCCAATGCCCGAAACTGTACGATAATCACGAGCTACCATGCCGGCCACTCTTTTACGGCCCTGAGGTGACATATCACGTCTTGAACGACGCTCTTGCAAATCAATCTACATTTTTTTTTGTATTTTGTTTTCAATTTGATTTTTGTAATTTTTTTTTTCCAAAAGGACCATAAGGATTAATGTTTGAAGGGTATTTCATATTATTTACAATATTATTACAAGGAGTTTGTTGGGCGGAAAGTGGTGGGAATAACGTTTATGTTTTAGAGAAGGGCAAATGTTAAGAAAAAAGACAAGATAATAGAAGAAAATATTGGTTTTTAACAAAAACAATTTCAAAAAAATTTGACAACACTTATAAAAAAATTAAAGGACACTTTAGTATTCAAAAGGAAAATAAAATTGTTATTAAAAATTAAAAAAAAAAGTTTTTGTTTTACCGTGTTTTACAGGTGTTTTGACTGTGATATAATGTGATTTTGTTAATGTTAATTGTTGTTTTTATCACAAAAGCTACTTGGCATTTAAATATAATACATTGAAAGCTTAAAGAAAAGTTAAAAAATAAAATAAAACTAAAAAAATAATAAACTTAAAAGCTTTACAAATTAAAGCTTATACTTAGGTGTAACAAAAGCTAACATGCAAAGTGCTGTAAAGTTTTATTTTTTTTTTCATGTGCTTAAACCTTATATGAAGGTTTATATAGAAATAAAGCTTCTTTTTCTTAAAACTTTTTGCTACAAAAAGTTTCTTTTAATAAATTAACGAAGCATGTGTTCTCTTATATTGTTTTCTGTTTTTTAACTTTTTAAAGTTTATACTTAAAAGTTACATTATTTTTACTTTTTTGTTGTTTTTTTTTATTTAAAATTAAACTTTAGTTTGTTTTTTAGTTTTAGTTTAGTATTACAACACTTAAATTTATAACCTTAGCAAAATTTCATACATTATTTTTTTTAGTTAAGTTTTTTTCATTACATTTCATACACATTATAGAAAGTTCAGTTTAGTTAAGTTATGGTTTTGAGAAGAAAAAAATTTACACAACATCGATTAGAAAAAAGTTCAATCTAATTCTTTAAACAAAATTATGTAAAGAGAAATTTTTTAATTAAAATATATGTTTTTTATTTTTTTTCAATTTTAACTAATAGAGTTATAAATTGTTACATGAACTATAGGGGTTTTGGTTTTTACTTAGTTGTCGAACCCTTATAGTTTGTTCAACAATTTATAACTCTATAATGTTTTTAACATGGAAATCATGTATAGGTGAGAATGTATGTATGAATGTTTCACGAGTATATGTATATGAAATGGTTGTTGTATGAGAAAATGTAGGAATATGACTGCGATTGTATGAAAATATATTAAAAATGTCCCAAATACATAGTCTGTTAATTCTAGTTATATGTATAGCAAGGCTATAATCTAGCCTATAGTCTAGACTGTAAACTAGTCTATAGTCTAGTCTATAGTCTAGTCTATAGTCTAGTCTTTAGTCTAGTCTATAGTCTAGTCTATAGTCTACTCTGTAGTCTCCTCTATAGTCTAGTCTATAGTCAAGTCTATAGTCTAGTCTATAGTCTAGTCTATAGTCTAGTCTATAGTCTAGTCTATAGTCTAGTCTATAGTCTAGTCTATAGTCTAGTCTATAGTCTAGTCTATAGTCTAGTCTATAGTCTAGTCTATAGTCTAGTCTATAGTCTAGTCTATAGTCTAGTCTATAGTCTATAGTCTAGTCTATAGTCTATAGTCTAGTCTATAGTCTAGTCTATAGTCTATAGACTAGACGTCTATAGTCTAGTCTATAGTCTAGTCTATAGTCTAGTCAATAGTCTAGTCTCTAGTCTAGTCTATAGTCTAGTTTGTAGTCGTCATAAGGAATATTGTCTTCATCCTTTAGGAGTTTCAACTCTGTTAAAGAATCATGTATTTTTTTAGTATTTAAAATGCGATATCTTAAAAACTTGATCTGATTTCGACAGATTGGAAGTTCGCTAATTTTTATCCACTATAAATTTATACTTTAGAGTCTGATATGATCTATAGTGTCAGCATGACTATACAGACAAAGAATTTTGGACGGAAATCCTGAAAGGACTTTAATATGTTAATTTTTGTGGTGTGAAAGCCACATTTCCATCCAGACCAAATCTCTAAAATTAATGTTTCGCCAAAGTTAATTAAAGTGTGTTGGTAATGAAGTCATGAAAACCCAAAAGCAGGATAATTTTTACAAACTCTGATAACTTTTTCTAAACAAATATAAAATGATTTTAAAAATTTTAAGAGTCGACAAATGAAATCAAAATGGAATGAAATGTAATTGTATGAACTTTGAATAAACAATGATGTTGATAATAAAACTTTCAAATCAATAATTACACACACTTAGAAGTTTTCATTAAAAAATGTTAAACAAATGCGCCAAGCTTTTAAAAAACTTTAGTATTATTTGTTCAAATCTTACTGTACAATTATTATATAAAAAAAATCATGTTTTAAGCAAAGGTAATAACTCTTAAAACGCAGAATTGCAAGACAAGGCAAAGAGTAACCAAACATGATCTTTTCTTTTTTTGTTGTTTTAAAACTCTTAGAGAGCAGGTGTTTAAGAGTTTTGAGTGTATAACTGTAAATAGTTGTTGTTTTTCTGTTTGTTTTATATTTAAAAAAAAAGAATAACCGTTATTAAGTTACTTAGTGTTATGGGAGTTTTAGTAGTATATCATTTATACATGTATTAGTTTTGTATATAAATAGTTGATTTTGTATACATAGAGAATAAAGGGAGAAAGAGTTACTTAGTTATTTATAGAGAGTGAGAGAGATACAAAGAGACAGTTTTTTTTTTTTTTTTTCAATAAGTAGATTTAACAACAATTGTTTTGGTTACCTCTGGAGGTGGTGTGCTGGCTGAACTTCCCATGGATGAGATACTGGCACCATCACGTTGTGATATATAATCAATTTCAGACATGGTATCAGAATCACTATGACGTGATGTAGTACTGGGTGGGGATAAATGATCACTGGGTGTTAAAAGCACTATATCCACATCTCGGGATGATGAATCATGACTGCGTAACTGTATTTTTTTAATTTTTAATTAAAATGTAGTTGTAGTTGTAAGACAAGTTGTTGTAGTTATAGTTGATGATATTTTTGATTTAATTATATTTTTGTTGAAGGGTGGAGGGGAAGAGAGATCATAATGAACATGAAATAGTGATAATTGTTTATAAATTAGAAAAAAATGTAATTTTATTATTTTGATTATTAGAATATAATTTTTAATAAAAAAAGTAAAATTTGTTCCCTTCTCAAAACCAAAACTATGGCAGATATTTTTTATAACTATAGATATATAGATAGAGAAAATTGTATATCATTAAATATAAGCTGTTGGTTTTTACATAAAATTATAAAAAAAATTAACTTTAAGGGAACAAGATGACGCAATGAAAGTTAAAAATTAAATAAAACAAATTCTGTTTATTTAGGTGGTTTCTTTTTGTCCACCTTTATTATATAAAGTAATTGTTTAGGAGTTTTAAAAAAAATATATTTAAAATGTCTGTTTAGTTTGTTAATAAATCATTTCGAGAAAAAACAAATTATAGAAAAATTTATTAAAATTATTAAGAAAAAGTCAAAAACACATACGAGATATGAGGTATCCTGATGAGGTTGTAATTTATACCAATCTGCTTCATCATCCAATGAATGATGGGCCAAGTCAATAACAACTTCGCCAATGAAATCATTGGCACCATAACGTACATAATCCCATAGGGTAACCTGATTTTCAAAAAATTTAAAAAAATATATAAAGTAGTGAAAATTTTAAATACTTAACACAAATTTACCTCTAAATATCTGCCCGTTAAATCACAACGTCTTAAACCGGTATAAACAAATGTTTGACCCCAACGAGGTTCACAGGTATTGGCTAAAGTTTTCGTGCGTCTTTTAGATTTTGTACCACGATCGGGTAAAAGGAACACCTGTGATAAAATGTAAAAAAAAAAAACAAATATAATCCAACATATAACAATGGTAAGCTTTCCACTTACTTTTGCATAAGGATTACGGGCAATACCA
>NC_060952.1:86811090-86829763 GCF_022045245.1 Lucilia cuprina | reverse complement strand
ACGACGCTGACGACGTATGCGTGGCCGGTGGTGGTATTTGATGACAATGATGATGATGTGAATGATGATAATGGCCCGCCGTCGTTGTTGCTGCTGCTTGTGTCGACGATGCCGATGCTGGTGGTATTTGCGGTAGTGCTTGTGTAATACTACTACTACCGCTACTACAACTACTGACCGAATTACTGCTGTTACTAGCGGCTGATACGTTTTTTGGTCCCAAACGTTGTACTGTACTCTCGTAGGTGCGTACCACATTCGCACTGTGTCTTAGTGTAAGACCACCGGCTGATCCGGCACCACTAACACCACTAATACCACTAACACTACTACTATTATTTGCATGTAAATCGGGTGATCCGGGTGATGTTATAAGTACACTCGGCTTATCACGATGTATTTCAAGATCATCGACTAGGGGTGCTAAAAGTGGTTGTGTGCGTGCGTGTTGATTATGTAGTTTATATTTAAATATATATATATATTTTTTTGGATATTGGATTAGGCGTTCGGGAAGCATAGGGGTAAAAAAAATGTTGGAGAAAAAAAATACAAATATGATATTAGTTGTGCTAATTTTTAATTTTAAATCAATTTTAATTTAAAATAAGTAAAAATTTTTACTATCAATTCTAATTCACCGTAAACAGAAATTAGTGGGGAGGGTATATTGGGTTTGGCCTATTGAGTATGATTTACATCGATCCATTATTTCACCTAGCCCCCATACAACTGTACCCGCCGAATAGGGCTTTTAAGTTCATAATGATGTTTAATATATTCATATCTCGACAAAAAGCTGCAAAACCCAAGTTCTACACTATACCTGATGACCCTCACGAATTCAATAATAATAGGTCCTCATATGACCCTAGCTCCTATGAAAAGACCCCATGAAAATTTCCCTTAAATGTCCACAATTTTATTCAACAATGGCTAATGTATATCTGAGGCAAGGTACAATTCAACTTAAATGCTTTATGCCCGACTATAATTGTTTCAGGTTAAATTTATTTGAGTTTCTTTTTGACCAATCTTTTTCTTTAAATTGTGCACATGTCTCTTGTTCTAATTGAGATCATTTATTGAAAGTTACTATATTTTGAAGAGATTTTTCTAAACTTACCATAATATTGCCTTAGTTTGAATAAAGTTGGAATTGTCCTTAGACAATATAAACTTTATTTTATACTAAAAGCATTCATTAATAAGTCTCCCCTCCAATAACAAGTTTCCCTCCTACAACGGGCCTGTGTTAAAATCATCTCTTCTTCAGGTCTTTCTTAGTACTTTCATAGAGTAATAATACTTCTTTTTCGCTACTTTAGAAGTTAATTTTTTGCTGGGTATGTGTGATATTACGATCTACTAAAGAAATCAGCTATACTCAGGTTATATAAGTAGCCGACTTACTTCATAACTTTAAAAAACCTTAGGCACTTACCGACTTTAAATTTTCTTTAATTACAACAACGATCATGTTCCAGATAGTCCAGCTTTTTGATTACTACTATAATATGTATTTACTTTCACACGTAATTGTCATTTAAATCTGTCATCTACATCTGGTGTTTCTAATGGATCTAAACACTTAAGAAATCAGATAATCCGAAAAAATAAAGCTTTAACCTATTAAGTAAGAGGTTCACTCAATTCCGAAACGTAAAAAAAGTGCATTGGAACGTAAAGTTTTAATAGCGACAATGTCGGGAATTATTAAAAACTTATTTAAATTAAGAGCTGACGATTGTAGTTGTAAAGATATTTTTAATTATAAAGATTTCTTGATGGCGCTGATACTGTTTCATCCAAGCACACCATAAGTGCGATAGTTGTGCTGCCATACATTTTGATAATATAAATGGTCCTCTTCTGAATTGAAATTTTTATGATTAATGCTATGTTATGCTTCGAAAAACGATCTACGTATTAAGAGTAATGTTGTCCGTATCGTTCGTGAGTTAAAACCAAAAATCTTCAACAAAGTCTTGTTCTTCTACAATTTGGAAGAATGGAAAGTTACATGCTTTAAAAAGGTTTAACAAATATTATAAAATACACCGACAAACGATCGTTACATTTAAAGAAGTTTAAGCGAACTGCGATCGCGCCATTCATTAAACACTCGCACAAGTTTTGTTTGTTGCTCTTGTTTTAAACTTTAAATATATGTTCAATTCTCTATCTCTTTCCGCTGGAACCCTATTGTGCTTTCAAGAGACAGACGGGTATGGCTAGATCGTCTTAGAAATTAATAAGGATCCAGTTTATACACACATATGTACATGATCAATAATTCGATATGTTACAAATAGAATAGCAAAATCGACTCTGAAAGTGATTCTGAGCCAATTGATAAACTTTAAGGTGGGTGTAGTAACATCAGCACAAACGCATAATACCCTACCTACTACAGTGGTGTAGGATACACAAAAAACCCTCAAAAACTTGGATTGAAATATCTCTCATAATTTTGCAAGTAAGTACATATTTACAGTAGATATCGGAACCCATCAAGCTATGTCCGTCTTTGTTGAAATCAATTATCTGAAGATAATATATGTATACTTGAGACCCAAATCTTTAGTAATTCTATCTGAACTGCTTTCGAGAAGTTTTCTATTTTAAATCGAACTTTTAATGAATGAACCCATGGAAATATTGTACAAAAAAAATTGAATTTCTGTTTCAACACAAGGATACATGTGTCCAATTCACAATCTGTGTTGTACGGTTGTATTGTGTTATGTCGTAATGTTTATTTTATTGATTTGTTTAAAATTTGTTTTATTACATACAACGCTACAACAATACGACATCGATTCATTATAGACAACAACAAAATATAGCATATGTTGTTGTTGTTTTTCTAACAACCAAGATTTGTCACAGTTTAGCAGCCTAAAGGTTAAAAAATTTTTGAATAATAAAATTTCCCAAATTTTCCAAAAATATTTAATGAACATAATAACTGGGTATTAGAAATCTTATTGTTATTTTACGGTGAATTAGAATAATTAGATAGACATAAAACAGATTTGTTTGTTTTTCAAAAATATATTTTCAACTATTCCGAATGGAGTTATCGTAGACAAAAACCAGTCGTTTTGTTAAATTAGTTTGTTAAATATATTTTGTATTGTCGTCAATGACAAATATTATGATTGCTAATAAAAACAACTTAGACAATCGTTTCGACTACGATAACAAAAATCGAAATAGGGTTAATATCAAAATGTTAAAAAAAAAAATAAATACAAAACTATTTTTTTTAGATATTAAACTCAGCAGTAACTGATATATTCTTAATATTGTATTGTTGTAGTTATATACCTTTTCTTTGAACATAACGTCCGCCACTGCTGACCACAGCACTACCCGCTATATAACTGGCAATTGAATTGCCAGACACTTTGCGATTAGACTGATTTGCAGCAGTGGTTGCTGCAGCAGCAGCACCAGTAGCAGAAACTGTTGATGTTGTTGCAGCTGTTGTAGACGAATTGTTTGAACTGATAACGGGTCTTGAGACAACCAGTTCAACTTGAGCATCCAAACGACTTTCATCGATAATATCATAGACCTCATCGGCCGATTTATTTTGTAAAATATGACCATTCCATTTAATAATTTCATCACCTTTTTTTAAGGTCAAAATCATAAAGTATAAAATTGTCACACACATACATACACATATTTGTATAAATAAACGCACGCATACATACAGTCACACAAAATGAGCGAGCACACAATATGATGGAAAGGGGATGCGTAAAGATGATGAGAGAGAATGAAAGAAAAAAATAAAAAAAGGTAAAATTAGATTAGAAAATGTATAAGTTTTTATTTTCAGTGTTTATACGCATTTTTCTTGCATTTGAGTGTGTCGAGTGTTATTATTACCTGGTTTTATATGACCCTCTATATCCGCCACCGATCCTCTTTTCACCTTTTCCACTACAGCACCATAACTTGTGAGATGTGTAACACCACCACCAGCAACAGCACCACCGATTAAATGACTACTTTGTTCGTAGGTTACCGGTTGACCACCCAATACTTTTAAGCCTAGAATATCTTCGCCATCGTAGTATTTACGTAATATCATATGACCAATCATGCGAGTATTGTCCGCCGATATTTGCCAATTCACCGGTTGCTATTTTTGTTTATATATTTTTGGATTTTGTAATCGTTTTATGTTTAAGTCGAATTATTTATTTTTTTTGTGGGCAATTTCGTTTTATGTTGGTCAATTTGATTTTTGATTTAACATTATGGTAGGATTTTCAAAATGTTTAGTATATTTTTGGATTTTGGTTTGGATTTCAAAGTTCCAATCACATAAAATGGAAAATGTATATGTCAATATAGGTTTAATGAATTTACAGTAAGTAAAAATATAAAATGGTAAAAATTATAATAACAATTTATAAAATTATTTTTAAATTTATAAATTGTGGTTAGTAGTTTGTTTTCCTTTATAATAACAATAATAATAATAATTTTTACAAAAGAGTTTCATTTTTCTTTTTAATAACATTATCATACTTAAACTAGACAGTTAAGAAGAAAATAATAATAACCATTTTTTTTACAAATTATTCATTACAAGACTTAATGGAGACAAAAAAAGAGAGAAGCTTAATTTCTAAGTTTTTTTTGTAATAGTAACAGGCTTACATCAATATGTAACTTTCATTTAATTTTTTTTCGATATACGATATTTATAAATATCAGTTTTTATATATTGTTATAGCTTTCAAACGCAATTTATGGCAGAGAACACATACGTATTAGAAACTTGTTTGTTATAAATTTTATTTTTATAGAAATTTCTAAATAAAATGCAAGTGCAAAGTGGTGGGTGAGACAAAACATTTAAAAATTATAAATAGTTAGTGCTTATAAACAAAGCCATGCATAGAAGTTAAAGGAAATTAAATTGATTTATATTTTAATGTTTCTATTCCAATATTATAATCAAGAAGTCTTCCAGTCCAGTATGTTTTTAGAAACACTTTATTTTTTACATAAATTGTTATATGAACTGAACCAGAATGGTTCTAAAACAGAACTAGAACTGAACTAGAACTGAAATAGAACTGAACTAGAACTGAACTAGAACTAAACTAGAACTAAACTAGAACTGAACTAGAACTGAACTAGAACTGAACTAGAACTGAACTAGAACTGAACTAGAACTGAACTAGAACTGAACTAGAACTGAACTAGAACTGAACTAGAATTGAACTAGAACTAGAACTGAACTAGAACTCAATTAGAACTGAACTAGAACTGAACTAGGACTGAACTAGATCTGAACTAGAACTGAACTGGACTAGAACTGAAATAGAACTAAACTTCCTGTAGTTTAAATATTTTTATAAAAATCAATTTAATTTTTTTAACACTGTTTAATAATATTTACAATAATATGTGCAGTTTTTTTTAATAAAATGTGTGAGGCAAAATTATAATAGGTATAACATGCAACATATTGACAACATTTAAAGCATTTTAAAAACCAGAGTTAATTTAAACGAAAAATTAGTGAATGAATAAAAAAAAAAATTGTGAATGCATTTCATTTTTAATTTCCTTCTTAGCACAAAAAAGGTGATTGATATATTTGATTATTGGTTAAAAATATAAATAATGGAAATGTATTTTGTTAAAGAATTAGATATGTTTATTTAAATAAGTTAATGTTTAGTAAAGTGTTTATATATTAAGTGGTTATAGATTTGTAAGTGTAGGTATTGTATAAAGAGTTATTGTAGTTTATATATATATGGAAATATTTTTAAGGTAATTATATATACAAACCGCGAAAGGTTTTTTTTTTTGGTTTGAAACGAACAACTTTAGTTATTTTTTTGGGGAAAAAAATTTTAAATATTTTACAAAAGTCATCTGTTCAACAAAATTTGTTTATATTTCTTTGCTTTCTGTTGGACGTTATCACAAAAGTTGTTTAAAGGAACTATAAAAAAACCAAATAGGAAAACTAAATAAAAAATTTAAATACAAACTCAACACAAACAGAGTGTAAAAGATCTTTTAGAAGGCACAGAGTACACACTACAAAGGTGTTAAATAGTATTTTTGGGTTTTCACTCAAAATATTTTTGTGTTTCAAAATGTTTTCAAGCGTTCAATTTCTTTTTGTTGTTATTATTTTTAACTACCTTAAGGCCGTCACCACGATTGGAATCTTCACTACTGGTAAAGGTACTGCTGGTATCAATACCCGAATCCTTGGTTGCAGAATCTTGACTTCCCTGACGCTCACTGTCCCACTGGCGGGACCAGTTATTGGCATTATCACTTAAACTACTATTATTAGTGGCAGTGTTAGTGGCGCCCAATTTGGCGCTGGTCAATATTGTGGCCACGCCCACATCTACCGCCGTCGAAGGTAAAATGGTGGTGACCGGCGGTAGAGACGTTAGGCCTGGCACTAATGGATCTTCATCGTCATGTGCATCAAAACGTACCGTTTTCTTTATTCTACGTTCCGTAAAGCGGCGTGAATCTTGAGCTTTATTCGACAGCGTTGAGCCAGGACTGGGAAATTCATCCAGATAACCATCTACCAAGTTACGTTCACGACTTAAGCTACGTGTGGTGGCCCCTTCAGCTGTTGATCCCGTTAATGATGCCATAGTTGCACTACCGCCTATATAACGTTCATATATAGATGTGGCGTTTGATGACGCTTTAGAAGCCAATGTATGTGCAGTGTCGCCAATAACTATTTGTGGCTGTTTATGGTTGTGCGTATAGTTGCTGCCAGCCACACCTCTCGAGGCAGCAGTAGCCAAGGGTGGAGCTCTTCTAACACCATAAAATGTCTCACTACCACCACTAAGACCTCCTCCTACAACTCGACCACCTTCAAGGCTCGTACTTAGACCCACTGTTTGCCGATCGTGATTAGAGCGATTAAACGTATTACGCTGTTGTACATCCAATCGTGCTGTACGTGTTAAAGGATATTTTTCCAGTCTTTCACGATGCAAATCGTAACGATCACGATCTGCTGATGAATACAAACGATTGCTAGACGACAATCGATGGTAGTCCGAGGCATATGAATTGCTTACACTTAAAAGATCACGTTCGTTAAGACTTCGTTGCTGACGCCAGGGTTCCACACGCAAAGATGCTGCAAGATTTTCAAGAGTTGAACACAAGAAAATAATAGTAGTTTCTGTTGTGACAAAATTTCATTACAATTTCAATTGTTTGGGGTCATAGACATTTTATTACAAGGGTTTCGTTTTTTGTTTGTTTGGTACTCTATTGGTTGCGGGTTATTGGTATACATCCTCTCTTGATTGATTTTTTTATTGAATTTATTAGGCTTTTTAAGTTTTGATGGGATTTATATATATGGGATGTTTGAGGAGTTTTATACAAAAACAAATTGTTGGAAATTTTATATATAAAAATTGTTTTGTTTTATGCTTAAATATAAAAAGTTTTATTCATAAACTTTTATCAATGGTTTGTAAAACAAATTCTCAGACAAAGATTTGAGTCTTTGATAAGTGTTTAAGAATAAGTTTACAATATAGAATTGCATTTTGTTTTGTAATGTCCAAAAGGATTTAAATAATTTCCTGTTAAATGTTTTTAAACAATTAATTATTATTGACTTTAAACAGTATTATTTTTATAATGATTAGCTCTTATATATTACCCCAGTCCAAGAATTGTTAAGTAATTTGAAAGCAATACGTTCGTTTTTTGTTTTTTAATAATCGGTCAGTATCACTTAAGTCATTATTTGAATACCTCATTGACCAATCGGAGTTTTGATCAATTTATTCATCATCAGTTCTGTATCTTTCTACGCAAGTTTAACAACATTCGCATTCTTAAAGTCAAATTCTTAGAATTGTGTGTTTAAGTTAATTTTGAATATTCAAGTAATTTTCTGAAGGGGACTTTGTTTGGGAGCTAGGTCGATCTTTATGAAATTTGGAAAGGTCATCAATGCTTGTATAAAACTTAGTTGTGCCGCTTTTTATCAATATACAGGTGTATTTAACATAATTATAAGGTCAAAAGTTCTTTTGGGGGGGGTTCTGTAGTATGAGTGCTCATTTTCAATAAACTTCGTTCATTAATTTTCAATATGCTTCGTCCTTGCCAAATTATTTTGAAAATTGTGACCTTGCACACAAAGTTTACATGGGCAGCCAGCAAGCCTGCCTGCCGGCCAGACGGACGGACAAAGCTAAATCGACTCAGAAAACGATTTTAAGCCGATTGGAATCTGAATGAACCGATGAAAATCAGTTCACTGATCTCTGATGTACCAGACCACTAACCTACTACAGGACAGACATTTTTGTGAATATGTGTATAGTTTGGACCTAAATTAAACAGATTTTAAAAAAGCTTTTAAATTTTCTTAAAAATTTTGTCGAAAATTTCATTCTCCACAAATTTATTTATTATTTTATCTCCTATAACTCAAATTATATTCTAACCTAAATCACACTGTGACCATTACCATACGCCAGTTGTGGTGCACAGTGTTCTGGTAGAAATTCAGCATAATTTGGGAAAAATTTTATTGTTTTGAAATAGGTCTCATATATAAAGAGTATTTTGGTCCACATAATATTCCTAAGTAGTTAGTTAGTAAGTTAGTTAGTTAGTTAGTTGGTTGGTTGGTTGGTTGGTTGGTTAGTTGGTTGGTTAGTTAGTTAGTTAGTTAGTTAGTTAGTTAGTTGGTTAGTTAGTTAGTTAGTTAGTTAGTTTGTTAGTTTGTTAGTAGCACTACAAGTATTTGTAATTACATATTGCTCAATTACATGCAATGAATTACTTTATGTAACCATTGCCCTCCATGCCTTGTGAAAAATGTTTTGGTGGTGATGAGGAGTTACACCCTCATTTGAGTTCAAAGTTATGTGATATACATTCATCTACAGATCTGTCCATGTAAACCTTAGATTAATTATATTGTCTAAGTTATAATGATTTTTGAATATATTTCTGTTTCTGTTTAACTGAATATATATAAGATATATAGAAAATGCTTAAAAGAAGTTCCTTTTTCATTTAACACGTATATAACATGGTCGTGTATGAGTCTTTGTAGAGCTTTGACACTTTCGTTATGCTCAATACATTGATATCGCAGTGGTGTGTAAATGATCGCCAATACTTGTGTAATTTAGCAAGCTTTCAAAACACAAATTGAAACTATTAAAGTCAATAATAATTTTTCTTTTATTCACTTACTTCACATATTCAAATGTAAGATTTAAGCAATTTTATATTTTTCACTGAATGCCCTTAATATGATATGTTTCGTTTAACTTAAAGCTTAAAAAAAGTTAGCATACTTAACCTGTGGCCTAAAATAAAAAAAACAATGCTTTTTTCAAAATTCAATAACTTAGTGTTTATGATCAATATGTCTTGGGTGTTTTTTTGTTTTTGTTGTGAAAAAAATCTTCATTTTTGTAAAAATTAAAAAAAAACTTTGTGTTAACAGTGTGTGTAATTGTAAGTTTTGAAATGTTTTTTATTTGGTGTAGAAATATAGTTTTTTAAATTTTGTATAGAATTGAGTCGTTAAAAAAAAGAGTAGAGTTTTTTTTCTTAAACAGCATTACGATATCCATGCAAATTTTCCACATTTTCATAGCAAAAATTTACAATATTTAGTTGAATTTATTACATTTTTTCTTAATACTTAAAAGTTAAAAAAAAAATAAATAAATATAAAAAAATTGTTCTGAGTTTAGGGAATTTTGAAGGGAAAAAATTAAAAGAAATTGAATAAAAATAGAAAAATTTAGTGTAAAGGTGTAGTTTTATAGTTTAATTGGGATAAAGTGTATAAAAATGACTTGAACAGGCAAGACAAGACAAATACTTAAAGTAGTAGAGTTAAAGGCTAGAGAAACAACATCAATTTGGTTTTGGAATAAAAAAAAATATTTAAAAATTTTTGGTAATTTGAAAGCAAAAACCAACACCTTGAATTTTTTTTGTTTATACACAAACACATACACATTAATAAATTATATATATAAAATACAAATAAATTCTCCAAAGAAAAGCAAAGTGTAAATTTTGTTAAAAAAGAAATATACATATTTGTGCCAGGAAGAGTTTGTAAGAAACTAAAAGAAAAAACAAATAGAATGCAAAGATCACATTGATATGACATTCCAAGGAAACAATTTTCATTTTTTTATTTTTTTGGTTTGTGGTTAGTAATTCCATTTATATATGTAGATAAAATAAATAAAAATATAAATAAAAAATTTATAATTAATTTAAAGAAATTTTTTCTTACATTTGCATGAATCTGTAAGTCGCCGGGCGTTAATACACCACCAACAACAACACCAGAACTAGATGTTGAAACACCACCAATTTTACCTGATCAAACGTTACGAGGTTTAGTTTTATAGAGAGAGATAGAGTAGGACCATGTAATTACATGTCAGGATCGTGGGCGTGGCAAGTTTGTTTTGAAGACACACAAACATACACACACACACGTGTATAGATATTTTATAGGTGAAGGATGTAGGTTTGTTGGTTGGTTGATTGTGTTATTTTTTTGTTGTTGTTGTGAAGGGGTCACAGGTCACACACAGTTTACAACACATACACACACACAAAGTTGGTTTTGCACAGGAGATTTTTTTGTTTGATAACAATTTATTTTGTTGTTATTGTTATTTTTTTTTTGAGGGGGAGTTAGGAAATATATATAAAAAATGAAAAAATATATAAAACAAATTAATTACAATTTTCGTTTTTGTATGATTTTTTGATATAAAGTATTATTTTTTTATAAATAGCAAGGAATGTTAAAGAAGTTTGGATTGTTTTTTTTGTTTTTCAAAAATTTTGTGATTTAGTGTTGACAAATTATTTAGTTGTTGTTGTTGTGTTTAATTCATGTGCAGTATTCATTTAATTTGCATTAAATAAAATTTTATTTGTTATTTAGTTAATTTCTTTAATTGTTTTAGTTTTAGTAACTCATTTGAAATTGTGGAGAATTTGTAGGATTTTAATTTTTTTCTATAGATATTTTCTTTGATTTTATAAAAATAATTTTATTTTTTTTTTATAAAAAAATATTAAATATATGTAGAGTTTTGTGTTAGTTTAGTTAGTTAGTTGTCTAAAAAGAATTTTAATTTTTTAATTTCTATAGTAAACTTAACTTAAACTAAAATTATTCTGTTTAAATTTCTTATTGTTCTTATTATAATCTTGGAAATATTTAAATAAAATACATTTAGTTGATTTAAAATACTTTGAAAATAGTTATGATAATTGACTAGAAGTTTAAGAACCTTGATATTAACTTAGCAAAATTTTAACGAAGTACTTCCAAAGGAATAGTATTTATCTTCACTTCAAAAGTAACACTAAGTGAATTTTTTTTTATAATTTTTTTTTATATATATTCTGTGAAAGTGAGGTTTATTGATTTCCAAAGAAGCGAAAAGTAATTTTCAAGAAGTATGTTTATTTCTTGAGAATGTCTTTAGATATGGAATCAAGTAAAAACTACATCCCTCCTAAGACAAGCCTGTATTAAAATCATCACTTCTTTAGGTCCATTTCAGTACTTCCATATTGTAAATTCTATATGTCATTCGCTTCTTATGAAGTTCTTTTTTTTTCTAGGTAATGAAGAACACAGGATCAAATATGTATGTAAAACAGTGAGAACAGTACAGTCTGGCGTGGCCTATCATATAGAAATGGACCTTGTTTCCGATATATTTAAAAACGAAAAACAAATTTTCTAAAAGAGGCTATGGACTATAGAGTCAAATTAGACTTAATCTTTATAAAATTTGGCAAGGTCATTAAGGCTTGTATAAAACTTACTTTTAGCGCTTTTATGTTGTATGTGTAATAATGAAACGAATTCAACTATTATATATAAGGCTCATTCTTTGATTAAAAATTGTGCAAAATTTAAAATTTGTATATAGACAACCAGCCAGACGGATGGATGGACGGACGGACATGGCTAAGAAAACGATTCTAAGCAGATTAGTATACTTTAAGGACAGGTACATTGCGAATATTTTTGTGTACTACAAACATTAGGACAAAACCTATGTACCCTTTTCACGTTTGGACAGACGGGCATGGCTTAATCGATACTGTGCTTTCAACAGTTCAGTACAACGCATGTTATTTGTAACGGTGTTAGTGTTAGATCTATTGTTAATAATAATTATACTTTGAACGTATATTTACTTTGAACGTATACTTTATATGAACAGTTTATACTATGTTTCATATTAATCATACGCGCTAGGACAAAAATATACCAAAGTATATTTCTTTAAATATTGAGCCAAACAGAATGCAAATTTGGCATCAGAAATTGTTTTATGTTATCTGGATTCACATCTTTCCTTTTCGACATATCTTCTTTTACTCCTGAATTATTAAAAAAGAGAATAAGGTCACGCCTACCTTCCATACATAAAATATGACTTAAGAACACTTCAGTTTAGTCCCCTTTTTTTTGGAAAAACCAAAAACAATTTTTATGAAAAATGATTTGAAGTGAGTGGAAGGGATTTACAAAATAACCCCATTAAAATTATACTGTAAGTGTATAATAAGATAATTAAACAAAATTTAACATATCCATCGCCGATATAACCTGATTCTCAGGAATGTGATAGTACAACAATTTTTAATAAGAATTATTTAAACATTGATAAATATTATAATAAGAGTGTTATGAAATTTTACGATTAATTTTGTTTTAATATTTTCAAGGCTTTGTTATCTTTCCAAATATCCATTTAAATAAAAATTGTCTTAAAATCTTTAATTATTGTCATATGAAAATGTTGAATTTTATTACAAAGGAAACTGAATGAGCTAAATACAGGTAATCTAAATGATACTAAAGGAATTGCCACCGGATAATAGTTCTTCTCAGATGGCTTGTTTGACTTATGAATACATACTTGTGTGATTCCTAAAATACAATTAATTTAGTCAATATAGTAGACTCTAGTCTAGTCAAAAGTAAAACATCTAGTCTAGTCAAAATAGTAGAATCTAGTCTACTTCAAAGACTTGACTCTAGTAAAAAGGCTAAAAAGTCTGGCAAAAGGTCGAAAGATTAGTCCACAATCCAGTCAATAGGCTAGACAACAGCCTAGTCAATAGGCTTGACTACAATCTACTTAATAGGCTACAATCTAGTTAATAGACTAGACTACTGTCTTGTCAATATGCTAGACTGCAGTCTAGTCAATAAACTAGACTACAATCTAGTAAATAGGCTAAATACAGTCTAGTCAATAGGCTTGACTACAATCTAGTCAATAGGCTAGACTACAGTTTAGTCAATAGCATAGACTATAGTTTATTCAATACGCTAGATTACAGTCTAGTTAATAGGCTAGAAAACAGTCTAGTCAATAGACTAGACTACAGTCTAGTCAATAGGCTAGACTACAGTCTAGTCAATAGGCTATACTACAGTCTAGTCAATAGGCTAGACTACAGTATAGTCAATAGGCTAGACTACAGTCTAGTCAATAGACTAGACAACAGTCTAGTCAATAGGCTATACTAAAGTATAGTCAATAGGCTAGACTACAGTCTAGTTAATAGGCTAGACTACAGTCTAGTCAATAGACTAGACAACAGTCTAGTCAATAGGCTTTACTACAGTCTAGTCAATAGGCTAGACTACAGTCTAGTCAAAAGGCTAGACTACAGTCTAGTCAATAGGCTAGATTACAGTCTAGTCAAGAGGCTAGACTACAGTCTAGTCAATAGGCTAGACTTCAGTCTAGTCAATAGGCCAGACTACAGTCTAGTCAATAGGCTAGACTACAGTCTAGTCAATAGGCTAGACTAAAGTCTAGTCAATAGGCTAGACTACAGTCTAGTCAATAGGCTAGACTACAGTCAAGTCAATAGGCTAGACTACAGTCTAGTCAATAGGCTAGACTACAGTCTAGTCAATAGGCTAGACTACAGTCTAGTCAATAGGCTAGACTACAGTCTAGTCAATAGGTTAGACTACAGTCTAGTCAATACGCTAGACTACAGTCTAGTCAATAGGTTAGACTACAGTCTAGTCAATAGGCTAGACTACAGTCTAGTCAATAGGCTAGACTACAGTCTAGTCAATAGGCTAGACTACAGTCTAGTCAATAGGCTAGACTACAGTCTAGTCAATAGGCTAGACTACAGTCTAGTCAATAGGCTAGACTACAGTCTAGTCAATATTTGTCATTAACAACAAAAGCACTTAATTCCTTTAAATGATATTCTTTTATTCCACTGAGGAATGCTATTAAAAATGTATCTCAATTTTTGACGCCTGTCCGTCCGTCCATGTCAATTTTGTCATTAACAACAAAAACACTTAATTCTTTTACATGTATTTCTATTATTCCACTAACGAATCTTATTAAAGGTGTATTCAAAGGTATCTCAATTAAAAAAATTAGGTAACAATTTAAATCAAGTACTAACAAATAAATATCTTCGAACACTTCCTTGAGATGATAAATTCACCTTAATCTTAAATCAAACGGCTTTTTTTAGGATAAAAAACTGATATCAAAGAATTTATTGCTTCAATTGAAGAAAAATATTAGAAATTTCGGATTAAAGTTTACTTTTTGTAATTACAGCATTTTTTAAAGTTTTTACCATTTAACAAACTGTCAATGATCAGCTGTTATCATCAGTATACTCTAGAATATAATTTTGCATAGATTGTGGTTTCAACAGTAATGCATGCTATTTGTAACTGTGTTAGTGTCATATTTATTGTGTTTAATAGTAATATTTAATATTAGGCACTAATAACCCTGAACGTATACTTTATATACACAATTTACACTAAGTTACATATTAATCATACGCACCAGTACAAGCTTAAAATTAACAAGCGCATTAGTGCGAATTGGAAATTGTTCTGTGTTATTTGGAAATATACGATTAATATCTCTCCTCTTCGAAATATCTTCGAAGTTTAATATGAAATATAAAATAATTCTGCACCTTTTGCTTTTATTTTACAAATACGGACGTACAGACATTGTGATGGAGAAAATCTGAAGTCAAATTAGGATATAGCACTGCTAACTCGTTTAGTTAGTTAGTAAATTAGTTAGTTTTATAGGAAATACACCTAGGCCTCCATCAGGCATGTTATGCGCTCTTTAACCTGTGTCTCAGGTGGGAATCGAACCTACCACCTCCGGTCTACCAGACTAGAAATCTAACAACTAACCAAAGAACACGCTAGCTCCTTTAGAAGCGTTTAAATGTATCTCAGGATTTTGTTAGCCGGTGTTATAAAAAGTTGTTCTATGTTTAACTAAATATTTTTTTCTTCAAAAATTTATACAATAAACCAAAAATAACTGTGTAAAACGGAGGTAAGTTTTGTATGATATAAGTGTGTTTCTTTTAACCGAGAAGTTTTATATCAAAATATGAAATAAATTCTTAATTCTCTTAAACAATTTTACTCTTTATAGTAAAACTTTAAAAAAGATCTTAATAAATAAAACTTTCAATTAGATACCTGCCTTTAAAATATATTTATATTTAGAAAATATAAAAATTTTATACACAACCAAAATAATAATAAATAAAAACATATTTTAAACTACATTGCATTGTCCTGGCTGGCAAATACATAAACCTTAAACCTTTCCTTGGCTACAAGAAATAAATTGGTTTTTCATTTATATTTATGGAGATTTCTTATTAACGCCCATTTTTCAATAAATTTAATAATATAAATGCAAACGTACAATAACAAAAACCCAAAAAAAACCGAACATAAACTTGTACAACACAAAAAAACAGTAAACAAAAATTAATTAAAAGAAATACAATTCAACAGCCTGCATTAAAGTGGGCAACAACAGTAGCAACATTAACAAATATTGCAAACAATAATAATAACAACGATAACAGCAGCAGCAACGACGAAAACGATAAAACACAACGAGGACAATGAGGATGTAGTTGCTGCTACTGCTGCTGCTGATGATGACGACGATGATGATGAAAATGATGCTGATGACAATACTCATTGTTGTGTTGAGTCTCTGTGTATTGAGTGAATAACTTTAGTATTTTATAATATGACAAGTAAAACAAATACATACATACAAATGCATACTTTCAAACGCACACACACATACATCCCTATAAACAAATAAAACACATTTTTACATTTCCCTTTTCCGCCAACTGTCTATCATTAAATTTATTTCATTTCATTTTAGTAAATGTTACAAAAGTACAGAGGAAGAAGCCGAGGAAATAGAATGGCTTTACAAAAAGCAGCGACAAAAAATTGTATGTGAAATAATGAAAATTAAATAAATTTATAAACCACAAAATGGTCCAGTAGTTGAAAAAATATACATAAATATAAATAAATTGAAAAAAGAAGTGGTTGCTTTTTTGTGTGTATTTGTAGAGTTTAAAAATAATGACTTAAAATGCGCAACTGTGCGTATGAGCAACTATAATATAATTTATACAACAAACAGAAATGTACAAGGAGGGACAAGGATGCATAGTTTACACAGATCCACAAACATACGCCGACTATTATTACATACACACTGACTCACTCACTCACTCACAGACGTGCATACTCTACAATATTCTCACAATAGGTTAAGATTTCATAATATTTTCTCAAAATATTCAATAAAATATTCGACGAAAATTTTTTATGTATAGGGACATAAAATACATAAAAAATAAATTTCATAACATAATTTTAGGAGTTTATAAAAGTAGGCATATACATTATATGGGTTATTCCCATTGAATTATATATTGATCATACGCTCCATAATCTCTTGCCATAGCAACCCCGTTGCGGAATGACAGGCAGCATAGGAACAAATCCTAATGCGAACCCCGACAAGAAAAAAGCAATCTCTGGTCTCAAGTAAATAGAAGGGGGTGACAAGTCCCAACATCAGGTGAAATGAGTCCTCCGGTAAACCAGAAGGTGACCACCCTTATGATGTCATGAAAGATTGCATAATTCAAAATGCACTTCCCATTATCTAATGACCAATTCCAGCACATTCCTTAAACTCTTTAAGCCGGCGCAACCACACTACTGAGCTTGCTCTGTTGTTTTGGCAACAGCACCTAGAGACATATTTGGTAGTCCGAAATACCCAACAAAATGGATCAGAATCCCTCAATTGATTCTAATAATTGCCTCGACAAATAATCGCGTAGCATGTGTCAATATATCCTGTTGAGATGGCAACGGCACCGAAGAACTTCCCCGAAGCGTAAAAAAGGCATACTTACCTGATCTTTCACCATTTTTCGCATCAGTCCCATTCCCATAATCATAAAGATCGCTCTACGGGGTGATAGGCAACCATTGAATAATGACCTGAAAATTTCCCAGCATATACCGGCGTCCCACTACACGACCGGTAAGAGATACCGATCGGGTTTAGGAATCCAGCATATTCTGGATTTTGTACACAGACCTATTCGAAGAAAGAATTATCCAACCCATTAGGTATAGGATATATCAGTCCTTAAACCAACATTCTCTCCCCGCGATTTTGGGTATTAAACCACTACCTGGATTCCGAAGAAACCTGAACCAACTGATCAGCCAGGACATAGTCCTGCGGGCAACTGGCCACCCGTAGTGCCAGATTATATGGTGCTCTGGTTAGACCTCATGTTCCGAGGCGAAACCAAGGACACATTTGACATCACCAGTTTATAGTCCCGGCAGACTAGAGGTATTGGTAGCACCTCTTTACCCCGGATTTGCAATACACCATGATGGACATTTCATCATAGAAACATGACCCGTGGGGGGGTTTGTTTGTTAGATGTGAACAGTATAACTTCTTCGCTTCTGTTAGTTAGTGTTTTGTCTTTCTTCAAATTTTGTTGGCCTGTGTTATCATCTATATCTCAGAGGTCCCAAAAAAAGAGACTTCGAGCATGTAAAAAATTAAATAATCCTATAATCTATAACATTATAAAATGTAAAAATTTACAAAATTTCATTATAAATTAATGCTCTCGCACTACATAGTGATTTACAATTATAAAAAAAATATTTTAAAATATATACCCATAGTAAACAATATTGTATGCTATAAATAAACAAATACATAAGTGTGTGTATAAAAACCAAAGGATATACAAAATTCATACATGTTTAAATGTAAATTGTAGAAAAATACACACATACATATTCGACAATATATGTGATGCAATACGCATATTTTTACAAAATGAAAAACACACAAATTCCATTGACCATTTTTAAAGCTGAACGCAATAATTTAAATTCATTAAACAACTTATTGTTATTTTGACACATAAAAACCGACAGCAACTAGAAGCAAAAAAAAAAACAATAAAATATGTTTTAAATAAACTAGAGAAAGTGTCATAAAAGAACACACTTATTTGGTTATAAATTAAAAATTGACTGCATTATGATGCACTATATATTTAAAGTGACATAAAAGTTTTTTTTTCAAAGGTTTATAGTTTTACATATTTATTGTGTTACAAATAAGCTTTTAGCAAATAATAATAAAAAGATGCGTTTAAGAAAAATTTAATAAAAACTGTGTGCCAAAAAGAA
>NC_060952.1:86803836-86810990 GCF_022045245.1 Lucilia cuprina | reverse complement strand
CTGAACTAGAACTGAACTAGAACTGAACTAGAACTAGAACTGAACAAGAACTGAACTAGAACTGAACTAGAACTGAACTAGAACTGAACTAGAACTGAACTAGAACTGCAATAAACTGTGAAGCTCTGCCTTTTTATTTAATTTAATTTAAATTGATTTTTTTTTTCATAAGAACTGTGAACTTTTATTGAATTTCTTCTTCTCAAGTAAACTCAAATAAAAAGATTGCATGTACTACCACGATCATCTATCTTCATTTGTACACAATTTTATATAAATCGTAACATTTAATGTAGTCTTTTGTTGTTTTTTTCCTTTTTTGTATTATTGTTTTTTGTTTTTTTATATCTATGTATTATTTATTGTATTTACATTGCAAGGCATTTATCTTTTGTTTTTATTTGTGGTTTACCGCATTTCACTAGAGTTTTTGTTGTTAAGTATAGTTTTTCTTATTTTGTGGTCTTTTTATATTTTATTGTATTTGTTGTTGTTCTCTAGTTTTCTAGTATCTAACGTGACCAAAAGCAACTGGCAAGTGGATGAAAAAAAAAATCGAAAAAACAAGAAACATAAACTATGCCAGGGGTACGTGCTACTAAATCTTATTTTGTACAATATTTTTTTACTTTCCATTACAATTTCTGTGTTGAAGGTAAACATTTTATAATATTAGAAAAAAAAAAACGATTGCATAGAAATGTATAAAAAAAGAAGTGGGCATGAGAATTGAACTAGAAGAAATTGTTTTATAGAATTGTAAGAGGGTAGTTTCAAATTAAAGTGGGTAGTTTTTGAAGACTAAAGGTATACTCCTTTTAAGAGTTAAATGATATTATGAACATAGGAATTTTTCCTATTTATTATTTAATCTTCAAAATGTTTTTTAATATTCCGCTTTATTACTCAACACTTATCATCCCACCTTCGTATAGTGCGTTTTATTACCATTTATTTGTTAGTCTAAGCTTAAGCTTAGTATTTTTTCTTTAGTATATATTTATTTTTTGTTAAATTTTATTTTTTTAGTTGGCAGTGACATACATTTTGAATGGAGAACAGAAATAGAAACAAATTAAGAAAAAGAATTTTAAAAAAAGTATGGATTGTATTTAAGTGGTTACAATTAAGTTAGAGAAAGTAAATGAATATTTTTTTTCTAAATTGCCAGAATTTTTACGTAGAAAAATATAATTGAAGTAGTTTGTGTATTTGATAAAATATGGATTAACTAACTTTTCAATTTTGTTAAATCAAATGTAAAAAGTTTTAAATCTTTTCCGATTTAAGTAATCACGAACTGGATAAAAGTTCATAGGAAAGGTATAAAAATATTTAGAAAGATTCAAAATGGATATGATACTATTCGATATCATCAAGCTGCTGAGTGGCATGTACTCCATATCTGAACATGTACATTAATTTCGTAAGTCTATAAACGAAATGTCTGGACATTCAAACATTATTGTCATTGAAAGGACACAAGGTTTTCAATGTCAATAATACTGTGAAAACATCTGCCTTAATACTTCTAAAAGATTTATTCAAATGATGATGAAAACTGTAGATCCTCATTTTCTTAAAACTCAACAAAATTTAACAAAAAACTTAAAGGACCGAAAAAAAGGATCCAACTTGTCGCAAATAAAGCTAAATACTCATGGCGCTAAACCTCTATATTTGATGAGACTAAAGATGATACTTCCTGTCTAATATCAAACTGCTGCAGGATGTTCAACGTACATGTTGCTTAGGCATTAATGGTGCCATGTGTGTTTCTTCAACCAAGGCACTGGAAACGTTGCCATCTTTAAGATATAAGGCGGAGGTAACAGCCGTACGGCTCTTTTCTTTAAGCGAATTGGCCAAAAGCGGTCATAGGACACATTTTCAATGTATACTGGACTGATTAGAAGATTATACACAATCATCGAACGTGCCTGATTGTATACCAGGCACAGAATATGTTGAAAACTTTGTAACGTTGATATCATATAGAATGTCTTGGTAAAGCGGAACATTGGAATGGCTCTTAATTATAAAAGATTAAAAACTTGTGTAAATTAGATTAGAAGGAAATTATTACGATATCAGGTAATATAATTAAATCTAACATCGCATTATATCGTAAGCAAGCTTTAACTGAATATTCTCCCAGAGGTAAGGTTTACATCAAATGGCCACTCGGGAGTAGATGGCAAATAAAGGCGAATTTAATGACTTTAAAGGGAAGGGAGATCCAGGTATATAGTTAACATGATAAACGCAAAACCATTCGAAGCATCAAAACAAGAACCAAAACTATTGGTAAGAGAATCGCATAAGGCCTCCTATGGGAACAAGACGACAAATCTTTCCAAATTGAGCAAGTCTTATGATGATACGTAATCTAAGTAGACGCAAGGGAATACGAGCACATCTATAAAAATTGGACGTGTGGATTCAGAGAGCATGTGGAGAGGACAGTGAAAATCTGAAGCATTTTCTTTGTCACTGTCAGACATTCATGGAAATTAGATCCAAGTATCTTGGAAGTGATGTTATTTAGGAAATGACATACCACACTAACACTTCTTGGAAAATTCTTACGATTTACGTCCAGAGAACATAGTATGTTCTACTCCATTCTCACTAAACCATCACACAGAATGTATACAGAATGAACATTGATCGACCATTGATCACCTCGAATAAAATCAATTACAAATACCATCCTAAAATATACAGCCAGACATGAAAGCTTAATAATTAGGGAAGATTCGACTAGCTCGACTTTAAACTACATTTTTCCCTGTCCGATTACTATATGTTTCGATCGATGCTTTTTTCACGTCTTACTTTAGAAGGGATTTTTCGAAATTCTTGAAATACAAGAAAAGCAGATGCTTTTGGTAGATTTATAACAAAGCCTAAGAATAAATGGTTTTAAATAATTAATTTTATATAAATGTTTCAGAGCTAAAGGTGACGATTAAAATGTGCATCAATTATGTGAATGTTACACTTTTATATGATTTATTTGTTTATTTTTTCACAGAATGGTTCTTTAGACAAAAAATCCACACGGTTTCTATTTGTTAAAATTTTACATATATACATATAGCAAATAACAAAAATAATCCCTTTCGATTAAAGCTTAATTTTTGCACTTTAACCTCATTTCTTTATTTCAAAAGCCAAAGAGTAATTGCTATATAGTTCCCCAAAAGAGCATACACATCAAACTTTAGATGTAAAATAAAACTATAAAAATTCAATTTCCGATTTAGAAAAACACACAATCTTAAACAATTTAAAAGTATGCACTAATTTACAAAATGACTGATTGAGTGTGAGATTAGTTGAAAGTATTTAAATCAAATAATGCACCAGCTGTTTAATGTACAATTAAATGGGTTATCAAAGGAAATACAATGACTACAAAAACACTTAGCAAAATAGAGAGAAAGAGAGAGAGAGGAATTTAAAACAAATGTTGACAAACACACACACTCGCATACACTCACAAACATATAGAAATAGAAAAACAGTAAACATTTTAGACTCATACATACAAGCAATCATACAAATATGACACACACATACACACGTCTAACAAACATTCTTTTGGTTTCATTTTCAATATTTTTACATACAAATGTACATTTTTTTATTTCCTTTTTTGTGTTTTCAACACAAATAGAGAATATTACTCAATAAAAAATATATGTTTTATTCTTTTCTATTGTATAATATTTACAAAGCATATTTTTAAGTATTTGAATAAAAACAAAAAAAAAATAAATAAATAATTTGCAAAAAAAAATCTGCAATTTTTATACTATTTTGCAATTTTATTTAAGTGTTTTAAGAATTACGAAAACAAAAAATATTTAAAATGAAAACATAGCGAAAATATATTTTTTTATTGTGAAATTTTACCAAACTTAGTACACCTGACGAAATTTTATATCTAAATCTATAATTCTTTGAAATATCATTACATTCTAATTGGCCTTAATTAAAATAAACTCATAGAACTGAACTAGAACTGAACTAGAACTGAACTAGAACTGAACTAGAACTGAACTAGAACTGAACTAGAACTGAACTAGAACTGAACTAGAACTGAACTAGAACTGAACTAGAACTGAACTAGAACTGAACTAGAACTGAACTAGAACTGAACTAGAACTGAACTAGAACTGAACTAGAACTGAACTAGAACTGAACTAGAACTGAACTAGAACTGAACTAGAACTATACTAGAACTGAACTATAACTGAACTAGAACTGAACTAGAACTTAACTAAAACTGAACTAGAACCGAACTTATTCGTAAGAGATTTAAATAATTGATCATCTTCTAATATCTTTATTCTTTTTTTCAGTGTACTAAGTCCATATTTCCTCATCTAAAGGCATACACGTAACTGAATGCAATTGTATTTATATTTATTATTGATTGTTGGATATATATTTTTTATTTATATTTTGTATAGTTTGTTGAAAATTGTATGACTTGACATACCTTCAAATTTTAATCCAGTGTAATATTTGATTTAATGTTGTTTTTGTTGTTTCATTTATCGCAGTTTTTTGCTTTATGCTTAATTTGGTAGAAAATTAAAAAATATATTTTGTTAATAAAAACTGGTGTTATTTTGAAGATTCATGTCATGCTTTTTTATGCACTTTTTATGAATTTGTATTAAATTAATAGTTTACTTGCTTAATTGCGTTATTTAATTAATAATATTTTAATACAAAAAAATAATAATTATATTTGTAATACTTTTGTGTTTTTTTATTGGAATTCATGGTTAAACATTTTCCTTTTTTTATTTTTATTAATGGCAAATATTTTTAATTGCGTTATTTGATTAAATTTCTTTTATACAAAGTTTGTAAAATTTTCATGCTTAATTTAATTATGCTTAATTCACATGTACACCACACTGCGTATGAGTATTGAAGAGTATTATTGTAATAATTTAAAATATATCTTATTCTATCTAAGATTTAAAATGTTATAAAATTTTATTAAATTCTTTAAATTTATGTCTTTAAAAATAGCAATTGACGTCAGCTATTTACACTGCTTTATCCGTTTTGTAATGTCCTTTAACTAGTTGTAACGGAAATGAACTAGAACTGAACTAGAACTGAACTAGAACTGAACTAGAACTAGAACTGAACTAGAACTGAACTAGAACTGAACTAGAACTGAACTAGAACTGAACTAGAACTGAACTAGAACTGAACTAGAACTGAACTAGAACTGAACTAGAACTGAACTAGAACTGAACTAGAACTGAACTAGAACTGAACTAGAACTGAACTGGAACTGAACTAGAACTGAACTAGAACTGAACTAGAACTGAACTGAACTAAAACTGAACTAGAAGTAAAATAGAACTGAACTACAGTTATACTAGATCTCAACTAGAACTTAACTAGTGCTCAATTTGAACACGACTAAAACTCAACTATAACAGAACTAAAACTGGCAGTGAACTAAAAGTTCAATTTTATAATATAATCAAAAATTCCTTTAACTATTTACCAATATTCATAATTTATTAGATTTTTGTGAAGTTTTGTTAATATATTGCATTAAAATACTTAATTTGATAAACAAACTTTAATTGTTTGCTTTACATACAGTGCTACACATTATATGAGTATTTGGTAATAATAAATAATAATTATACGACGTGTGGTATATATTAAGGGAGAAGCTATATAAGAAGTATGTTATTTAACAAAAATCTGCTCAATTTCTGAAACAACTTAACAGTTATTGAAATAAACTATTAAATGTTAATCCAGTTTTAATAATATATATCTTTGAAAATCTTATTTAAAATATTAAACATTTTTTTTAAATTTAGAAAAAAAATCAGCTTTTCAAATTGTTTTTCTAAATGTCTTATTAATTGTCATTAGTGTTCTGATGTAAAAAATTATGATAAAAAGAACATTGAAGAAGTCTATTTAATCGAACATAAATAACTTTTTTATAACAAAACGTTTCTTTTCAGGGTTATGTTTTGCTTTTAGTTTTTTGGATAAATTTTTTTTAAAAATTCGTAGAAATAATTTTATTCCGCTGAACTTTAAGGAATAACTATTGTAAAGAAATGTGAAATATTTATTTGGAGCAGATATTTGTTTGAGTTGAGGCCATAGCTTAGCTTTGTAGTAGGCCTGTGATTGCAACCTTTTACCGCTTAGAATATGATGTTATTTTTAAAGAAAAATGCATAAATTTTATGTTTTTTACGCAAGCAAAATAAAGAATTGCCATAATTCAAAATTGGCCGACTTTATAAAATATGATTTATGTGTCAAATATGGACTGATGCTGATAAAACGGGGTATTCTAGTAAAGGTGTGATTTAAACCATTTTCAAAGGACTCTCTTCTTAAAAGAGTACATCTAAATTACATCTAATTATATTGCAAAAATTGCGACCTGCACACAGAAATTCGCATGAGCACATAGACGGATGGACGGACGAACATACTCAGGAAGTAATTATGGGTATTTTTTTATATTTAATTAAATATTTTTTTAATAAAACAAGTCAGAAAAACTGCTAAAGAACCAACTCAGGCTGTCCAAAATTTCGTTAGATTTAAGTTAACTCCAAAAGTTTACCAGATACTGAAGTAATCCAAGAAGAAGTTTCCAATGAGTGTTAATTTGTTCTTTATGTTTTATTAAAATATTGATAAGCATCACAAGAAATTCGATTCTGTTACATATCTGATTATTTTAATATAATTTATTCTTGACTGAAGCTGACCAACTAGTGGTATGAGTAATATTTTATTAAAATAAATTAAAAAAAAAATTATTAATGTATAAAATATTAGCTTTTATAATTTTCCTTTCTTATAAAAAAAAAGAAATTAAGCAGGAAAAAACTTAAGGAAATCACTTCTTTAGTAAGTAGTAGTACACGAAATATTTCCTATGCTATTATTTTTGTTTTTTTTTTTCGTTTGTTTGTTTCTTCTTAATACTCATACGCCAGAGGGCACTTGAAAAACATTTGCTACATTTTGTATTTTTAGGCTAAAATTATGCTTGTAATTTATTTATGTTGTTGTTGATTTTTTTAATTTAATATTTTTTATGATTTTTATTTGCTGGCTTTTACTTTTAC
>NC_060952.1:86768239-86803736 GCF_022045245.1 Lucilia cuprina | reverse complement strand
CACTTGCGCAACAACTACACTAACACTTTTACAGCATGTAGGATATTTTCTGTTTTTTTGTTGTTGTTGTTGTTATTATATGCCCACTAATTTTTTTTACTTTTATTGATTTTTAACAAAACAACATAAAAATTAACCAAAAATAAAGTTAAATTTTTATTAAATCTAAAGAGATTTATACTAAAATTTTTTAGTAAATTTTGTTTTATACAAAATTTTAATTAGCAAAAACATATGTTTTGTAGTTAAATAAAATTTTTATAACTTTTTTTTTCAGAATAAAATTTACTTTTTTGACGGCTGTTGTAGGAAAACACTTTTTCTTTTGGAGAACTTTTTTTCTTATTTTTCTATAATATTTTTGTTTTAATTTTATTTAATTGAATTTTCTTTTAGTATTGCTATATATCTGCCCACATTTTTGCATTTTTTTTTAATTATTTATTTACTTGTATTATTTTTCTTTAATAAAATATTTTTTTTATTTAAATATTTTGAAGGTTATTTGTTAGTTAATTTTACAGATTTTTACGTTTTATAGTAGTATTTTTTCATATCTTCAGCTGCTGCTTTAAATGAATCAAGGTTATTAAATCTGTAGTTATATTTTTTTAAACAAAATAAACTTTTACTTTTGCTTAACACTTTAAAATTTAAAAAAAAATTTTCATGTTCAATCTTTTATTTAATTGTGAAAATTTTCACATTACATTTAGCTTTTTTAGAAGTTATTCATTTTATTTCTTTTATAATATTTAAATAATTTTCTTTTTATTCTATTTTTATTCTCTTGTTAAGTAAATAAACCGTAAAATGTTTATATGCTCTTTGCAAGTTCATCGAAAACTAATTTAAACTGCTTCGATTTCATATAAACCAAAAAAAAAAAAGAAAAAAAAAACAACACAAACATCCACACACACACCAATATGCTACTCTCACTCACACAAGCTCAACCACAGGGAGAATATTTACAGCCTTAACAGTTGTACTAGTAGTAGAAAAATATACTCAATGGAAATTTTTTACTTTAAATTTCCAATTGCAGAGACTTTAAGCAAAAAAAAAAAAATAAATAAATAAATAAATTTAACACTAGGACAACAACAAAATTGTTCACCAAATAACTGTAAAATTGTCTCTTGCATTGTTGAAAGGAGCAGAAGCATAAAACTAGAGAAAATATTTTTTTTTACACCAACACCAGCAACCTTTAAAACTACGAAGAGATGTTAAAGAAAATTATAAAAAATGTCAACATTCAAAAAAATAAAGCGTAGTCAAGAGTGGAGAAAAATATTTCTTTATTTTAAATAAATTTCTTATAGAAATAGTTGTTTTAAATTTCTATAGTTTAAGACTAGATAAAAGTTTAAAAAAAAATTTACTCTAGTCTAAAGTTTTTATAAAAATTGTTGCTTTAGTTTAGAGCAGGTTTTTATAAAAAATTTACTCTAGTCTAGAGCAATTTTAGTTGCTCTAGTCTATAGCAAATTTTTATAGAAAAATTTGCTCCATTCTACAGCAAGTTTTTATAGAAAAAGTTGCTCTAATCTACAGCAAGTTTTTATAGAAAAAGTTGCTCTAATCAACAGGAAGTTTTTATAGAAAAACTTGCTCTAGTCTAGAGCAAATTTTTGTAGAAAAAGTTTCTCTATTGTAGAAAAAGTTGCTCTAGTCTAGAGACAGTTTTTATAGAAAGAGTTGCTCTAGTCTACAGTAAGTTTTTATAGAAGGGGTTGCTCTAGTCTAGAGCAAGTTTTTATAGAAGGGGTTGCTCTAGTCTAGAGCAAGTTTTTGCAGAAAAAGTTGCTCTAGTCTAGAGCAAGTTTTGATAGAAAAATTTGCTCTAGTTTAGAGCAAGTTTTTATAGAAAAAGTTGCTCTAATCTAGAGCAAGTTTTTGTAGAAAAAGTGGCTCTAGTCTAGAGCAAGTTTTTGTAGAAAAAGTGGCTCTAGTCTAGAGAAAAAAGTTGCTCAAGTCTAGAGCAAGTTTCTATAGAAAAAGTTGCTCAAGTCTAGAGCAAGTTTCTATAGAAAAAGTTGCTCTAGTTTAGAGCAAGATTTTACAGAAGAAGTTGCTCAAGTCTAGAGCAAGTTTTTATAGAAAAAGTTGGTCTAGTATAGAGCAAGTTTTTATAGAAAAAGTTTCTTTAGTCTAGAGGAAATTTTTATAGAAAAAGTTGCTCTAGTCTAGAAAAATTTTTTATAGAAAAAGTTGCTCTAGTCTAGAGCAAGTTTTTATTGAAAAAGTTGCCTTAGTTTGGAGCAAGTTTTTATAAAAAAGGCAAGACTTTAAGAAAAAGTTGCTTTGCTTTAGAGCAAGTTTTTTATAAAAAAGGATTCTCTTATCTAGAACAAATTTTCATAAAAAAATTTCTCTAGTCTTTAGCAAATGTTTATAGAAAAAGTTGCTCTTTTCTAGAGAAAATTTGTTGCAAAAAAGTTGCTGTTGTCTACAGCAAGTTTTCATTGAACTACCGTTAATAGAAAAACATTAAATTTAAACTTTTCTTTAGGAAAACATTCAGCCGAAACATTTCTTAAGAAAACATTCCGTCAAAGGTTTTCTATAGAAACATATTCAATCGAAACTTTTGACTTGAGAAACTGTTATTAAAAACGTTTCTAAAGGAATACTTTTAATACAGTCAATGAAATATTTTACTATACAAAATATTACAAAACTACAGCATAAATCATGTTTGCTTAAACTCACTTATACTGTAGTAATCAAAGCGTATAAGTAATTTATTATTACTTTCATTTAATTTCCTAATAATCATATGCTTTTGTTAACTCTATAAAAATATTAAACATAAACTTTTCTTTAGGAAAACATTTCGTAGAAAATTTGCTATAGAAACAAACATATTCAAGGAAAACTTCTCAATAGAGAAATTTTCCGTAGAAACTTTTGTACAGAAATACTTTAAATTGAAAACTCTTTTAGACAAAAGTATTCCTTCTATTCCTTTTCTTTAGAAAATATTACAAAACTAGATCATAAAACATGTTTTATTAACTTAACTTGCACTTCGTAGAAAATATTACAAAACTAGATCATAAAACATGTTTTATTAACTTAGCTTGCACTTCGGTAATCACAGCGTATAAGTTATTTTGTTCTTATTTTCAATTAATAATCATACGCCTTCGTTAACTCCTAAAAGTAGGCTATATAAACCACCTTTCATACACAATTTAACAAGTTTATTGGTCCATTATGAATACTATTTTTTACAACATCAACAAATTTAACTATTTTTTTTTTTTTTTGCTAAAAAAGAAACATTTTCATTTCACCTTCTTATTACTCAATGAAAAAAAGTAAACCAGGGAAAAACTTTCCAATGACAATGAAATATTTTCAATTGTAATTCTTTATTCAATTCTTCTTAGAATTGTTGTTGTTGACTTTTGTGTGTTTTCATTTTCAGTTTCGCTTTTGCTTAATATGTATTCTCTTTAATGTAAAGTGTATTTTGGCACAATTTTATGTTTCTTAATGTAGGGTAGTATTTTAGATACAAATACCATGTTATAATTACAAAAAAAAAAAACATGTGTAGAAATTTACAAAGAAACTGGAAATATTATTACGCTCTCAAAAATGCAGAGCGTATAGAAGAGAGTTCAACAAAAATGAGAACAAACAGTTGTTGTTGGTTTTGTTTTTTTGTGTAATATAAGTAACTGTTATTATTATTGTGCGTGGGAAAAACATATGCAAGAAAAAGCATGCGCTGGGTTGTTTTTGTTTTTGGATGCGACATTGTATATTTTATGTGGTTTATTTTTATTATTGTGAATTATTTCTGTTGTCAATACCTTAATTTACAACTATTCAAAAATTCAACTGTTAAGTGTAAGTAACAAAAAAACATATGTTTTCACTAAAGGTGAGTTTGGTTGGGGGTAAGAAAAGCTTTTTCTGGCTTGGAACTGCTGTTTGAATGTTGGATTTCTGCAAAAAATTTCTTAACGAAACTTTCAAGCGAATTTTTTTTTTAAAGAAAAACTTTCAAACGAAACTTTTTCTAAAGAAAAGTTTTCAAACGATACTTTTTCTAAAGAAAAACTTTCTAACGAAACTTTTTCTAAAGAAAAACTTTCTAACGAAACTTTTTCTTTAGAAAAACATTCTAACGAAACTTTTTCTAAAGAAAAACATTCTAACGAAACTTTTTCTAAAGAAAAACTTTCTAACGAAACTTTTTCTAAAGAAAAACTTTCTAACGAAACTTTTTCTAAAGAAAAACTTTCTAACGAAACTTTTTCTAAAGAAACACTTTCTAACGAAACTTTTTCTAAAGAAAAACTTTCTAACGAAACTTTTTCTAAAGAAAAACTTTCTAACGAAACTTTTTCTAAAGAAAAACTTTCAAACGAAACTTTCAAACGAAGCTTTTTCTAAAGAAAAACTTTCAAACGAAACTTTTTCTGAAGAAAAACTTTCAAACAAAACTTTTTCTAAAGAAAAACTTTCAAACGAAACTTTTTCTAAAGAAAAACTTTCAAACGAAACTTTTTCTAAAGAAAAACTTTCAAACGAAACTTTTTCTAAAGAAAAACTTTCAAACGAAACTTTTTCTAAAGAAAAACTTTCAAACGAAACTTTTTCTAAAGAAAAACTTTCAAACGAAACTTTTTCTAAAGAAAAATTTTCAAACGAAACTTTTTATAAAGAAAAACTTTCATACGAAACCTTTTCAAAAGAAAAACTTTCTAACGAATCTTTTTCTCTAGAAAAATTTCCTGTCAAAACTTTTTCTATAAAAATTATTTTTAAAATTAGTCTACGAATGGAAACTGTTATCTGTATCTACTATGCTACAACCAGAGTTCCTATATTTAGCCAATTTTCTACTCCTCTTATGCCTAATTCTTTTCCATTCCCAAAAACTTCTCACACAATTCATAGTTATATTTTAAATAATTTTAAAACTGATTTATGAGTTTAAAACAAAAAGTTTTCAGTTTAGTTTTTTTTTATCAAATTTTATAGCACAAACACTCTTCTTTCAGCAAAAGTTTTCAATAGATTTCGAAACTAACTACCGAAAAAACTACAGAAAACTGCAATTAAAATCAATAACGGAACCAACAACAAAAAAGAATTAAAAATACAAAAATTACAAGTGTTTTATAATTTTCTCGTTAAATAGTTAAGATTCTACCGACAGAAGTATGAAAATAGCACAAACATATGCTAAGTTTTATTTATATATATATATATATTTTTTTAGCAACATGCCCATTTTCCCCCACTTTTGAAATAGCAAACAGTTTCATCACCAACAACAAAAGCAACTAGCACTTATAAATGACGTTTGTTTTAACAAATTTTTGTTGTCGCTGTTGTTGGGAAAATAATGTACCAAGTGAATCCTTAATGTGAAAGAACTAAAAGCAACAACAACAACAAGAATAACAAGAACAATGTAATTGTGTTATATTTTTAAAACTAAATCATGGCAAAAACCAAAAACAAAATGTAAAGGAAGAGTGTTGTTATACAAGTGTAGTTACAGTTTACAAAATATATATTAAAGCATACTTTAAGGCAAAGTTATAGAAGGGGCAGTAGAGCTAAAGTGTTGAAATAGAGCAATTGAAGTACAATGGGAGACCAAATGGAAACATTTGAGACAACTTTCTATAATAAATGTGTCTTCAAATGGAGACAACTTTCTATAAGAAAAGTGTCCCCAAACGGAGAAAACTTTCTATAAGAAAAGTGTCTCCACTTGGAGAAAACTTTCTATAAGAAAGTTTCTCCGAATGGAGATATCTTTCTTTAAGGAAAGTGTCTTCAAAGGGAGGCATATTTTACAAGAAAAGTGTCTTCAGTTGGAGACAACTTTCTATAAGAAAAGTGTCTCCAATTGAGACAACTTTCTATAAGTTGTCTCCAATTGAGACAACTTTTTACAAGAAAAGTGTCTCTAATTGAGACAACTTTCTATAAGAAAAAAGTCTCTAATTGAAGACAACTTTCTATATGAAAAGTGTCTCCAATTGGAGACAACTTTTTATAGGAAAAGTGTCTCCAATTGGAGACAAATTTTTATAGGAGAAGTGTCTCCATATAGAGAGATCTTTGTAAAGGAAACTGTCGGGGACATTTTTTAAGAAAAATTGCCTCAAATAAAAGTGTCTCCAAATGTAGACAATGTGGTCTCTTTCATCCACTGGGTAAGTAAAAATAAGCTAAACTGTCTCCAAACGGGGACAGTTTTCCATGAGAAATATTGTTTCCGAATAAAAAGAGAACTTTCTGTAAGTTAAGTATTTCCAAATGAAGACAATGTCCTATAAGAAAAGTATCTCCAAATAGATATAATTTTCTATAAGAAAAGTGCCTCCAAATAGAGATAATTTAAAATTGGAAAAGTGACTACAAATGAAGATTAATAATAAGAATTAATTAATAAAAGTGTCTTCAAATGGAGACAATTTTAAGATAAGAAATGTTTCTCCAAATGAAGGCAATTAACTGTAAGCGAATAATTTTCCATAAAAAAGTGTCTTTCCTTTTCCAAAAGAAGACATTTTGCTTTTTCCTAACGGAGACAATTTCCTCTAAGAAACCTATGTGTAGAAAAAGATAATTTTCCAAAAGAATGCTGTTTCCAAATGAAGATTTTCTACAAGAAAATGGTCTCGAAACACAGATTAATGTTTATCTTAAAATGGAGAACATTTTTCAGCCAAAAGTTTGGAGAAATTTTCATATGGAAAATTATCTTCTCATAAAGAAAATTTCCGCCCACTGTACAGCAACTGCTAATAATAGTGCTAATGTAGTTAAATAACAAAAAAATGGAAAATATAAATTTTTAAAATGATTGGACTTTCTTTAAGACATACAATTTCTAATACATAACATTTTTGTTTCTTTAAATTTTCTTTTTTGCAAAAGTCTGGGCAGGCTGCACAAGATGTATAGGCCTTAAAAGTCTTTAGCAGTTGTTATTGTAGTTGTTGTTTCTGTTATAGCTTGTGTTTGTTTTTAAGAATTGAAACCATTTAATTGGACTCATAAATCTTGGGAGAAGTACACTTGAAATAGAAGTTAAACCCGCGAAAACTATGTTACCAGCAGGCGTGCAAATGAAGGGTGAATGCCAACACGAAATTGTATAACAAGAAATATATAAAAAAATACTTATATTACTATTATACAAATATTTATGTAAATAACAAATACAATATGGTTATAATATTTTTTTTCTTAGTTATGTTGCATGTATGATTATTTGTATGTAAATATAGTTTTGTGGAAAAAAATTAAAGAAGAAAAATTGCTGCCAACAGCAACAAAGACTTAAGTTTTATTTGCCAAAAAATAAAAAATGTTGCATGAAAACTGGTTACACTTATGTACAATTTGTTCCAAAGGCATGAGGAAAAATTACAAACAAAAAGTTTTATTTTAAAGCTTTAATAGAAAAAACTTTAAGGAGCGTAGATGAAAGAGTTTGGGTTAGAAACTATTTGCAAATGTAGACGAATTTCTCCTATAACATTGCTTCTATAAGTAATAGCAGTTTTCTATATGAAATATTTCTCTAAATGACAGATTTTAATAAAAAAAATCTTTCAAAGGAGATTATTTGCAATAAAAAAGTTGTCTTCAATCACGTGTCTTGAAACAGAATCAACTTTATAGTAGAAATATGAAATTAAAAAAAAAAAAAATAATAAATTTCTATAATAAAAGTGATTTCTAAGAAGTTTTAATAAGAAAAGTGTTTCTAGATAGATAATTTTCTATAAGAAAAGTGTCTCCAAATAGTGTCAATTGTGTCTGCAATGAAGACAATTTTCTTTAAGAGTCAATTCTCTTTTAGATAAGTATTTCTAAATTAAGACAATTTTCTATAAGAAAAGTGTTTCCAAATAGAGTTAATTCTCTAAGTAGCGCCAAATCGTGACACTTTTCTGTAATAGAAGTTTGTAAATAGTGTCAATTCTTTAAAAGAAAAAATAACTCTAAATGGGTACAATTTTCTACAGAAAACATATGTCCAAATAGAACAAATTTTCTATAATCAAATAGGTTCCAAATGGATAAAATTTGCTGTAAAAAAGGTGTCAACAGAACACTATAGCCAAATGGAGACAACTTTCTTTATCTGGAGACACGATAAAGACACTTTTCTTATAAAGTCAATTTTCTTCTGGATGAATATTTCTAAACTAAGACAATTTTTTATAAGAAAATTGTTTTCAAATAGAGTTAATTCTCTAGAAGAAAAGTGTCGCCATATCGTGACAATTTTCTGTAATAGAAGTTTCGAAATAGAGTCAATTCTTTAAAAGAAAAACGGGTAAAATTTTCTGCAGAAAAAGTATCTCCAAATAGAACAAATTATCTACAACCAAATAAGTTCCAAATGAATAAAATTTTCTTTAGAAAAAGTGTCTTCAAATGGATACAATTGTCTTCACAAAAAGTTTCTCCAAATAGAGACAATTTTGTACAAGAAAAGTGTCTTCAAATGGCATTGACTTCCCATCAAAAAGGTATGTTTATATAGGGGCACTTTTCTATTAAAGAAAGTGTGTCATAATAGAGACAATTTTCTGTAAAGAATGTGTCATTTTTCTATAAGAAGACTCACTCTAAATGGAGACAATTTTAAAAGAAGAATGACTGCAAATGAAAAATGTTGACTCCAAATAAAAAAAATTCTTTATAAAAAAGTATCAGAAAAAGTGTCTCCAAATAGAGTCCATTTTATGTTACACAAGAGTTTACAAATAGATACAATTTTGTACAAGAAAATGGTCTTCAAATGAATACAATTTTCTACAAAAAAAGTGTCGGCAAATGGCTCTGATATCCCATAAAAATATATGTCTAAATAAAGACACTATTCTATTAAATAATGTGTATTTAAATAGAGAAAAATGTCTATAAGAAAAGTGTATATCTTCTACAAAAAGACTGACTCAAAATCGAGACAATTTTAAAAGAAGAATGTCTGCAAAAATAGATCACTAATTTTCTGAATAGTGAATAAATTAATCCTAAAAAAATATCGCCTTACTTTTTTGAATTATCTTAGAAATTTTCATTTAAAAATTTGACATTCGAAAATCTAAAATTTTGTCGATTTATTGAAATTTGAATAAGTTTGTGAAATGCTACATTATTATATTTATTGTTTGCCAATGTTTGCTAGAGTCTTTTTTGTTGTATTTTTTCTGCTATTGTTGCTTTTATCATATCTTTTCTTTTATTCATGTTTTCTTCTTTTTTTTGTTTTCTGTTGACTTTTTGTCTTGTTTGCCAAATTGTGTTTTCAGGTCAGAGGCAACAATAGTTTAAAGGCAAAAAAAAAAGAAAACATACAAAATAACATTAAAATGCTTAAACACACACACACACACACAGTTACTTGCACATGGAGCATACTATAAAAATTTCTGTAATATACAAAGATTTCCATACAACATATCACAAACACATATGCCTATGTAGTGCATATAAATTGCATATGTACAAGTATTATTTGAAAGTTTATATTACTGACCATTTTTCTTAACGTTTGTCAATATATGTGTTATAGAGTTTAATACAATTGTATCCAAATACACTTGGAGAAAAACAGGAAATTTTCATAGAACAATTTAAAAACGATTTGAGGAATTATATTTTTTCCAAATGAAATAGAAATTCTATTAGAATGAAGAATATTTTCTATAGGAAAATTATCTAAATATAGGTCTTTATTTGAAGACACTTTTCTTTTAAAAAGTTGTCTTCAATTGTTCAATTTTTTTCATTTGAAAAAAATATACATATACATGGAGAGTATTTTCTAGTGTAGAAAAGAAACTTTAAAGAAGAAAAGTATCTTTTAATGAAGAACATTTTCTGTAAGAATATGTGTCTCTCAAGTGAGAAAAATTTTTTTATCTATAAATGTATAGCATTTTCTATAAGAATATTGTCTCCAAATGGTGACCATTTTCTTTAAGAAAAGTGTCTTTATATGAGTACAATTTTCTATGTTCTCAAATGGTTATAATTTTCTATTAAAATAATAATGACTATAAGGAAGGTTCTCTCAAATTAATACTATTTTGAATAAGAACAGTGTTTTCAAAAAAGGACGATCATCTATACAGAAAGTATCCCCAGTTGGGTACAATTTTTTAAAAGAAATAAAGTGGAGGACATTTTCTATATGGAAACTAAAATCAAATAAATGGAATTGTCTCCCATTCGAGCTTATTTGTAAGCAAAAAAATCTCCAAATTACTTTTAAACTATCCAAATTAAATTGCAAAGTTTTTCTCTGATTGTATGTATGCATTTTTATATACATATGTGTAGTTATGTAGTAGTATTTCTGTGTTTTTTTTATATCCTTACAAATTTGCTTCGCTATTGTTTTAGTTCTCCCTGGTTTTTGTTTTCCTTCTTCTCAATTTGTAACAATTTATTGTAGTATTTCAACATTTTAGAAGTTTTTTCTCTTATTCGTTTGTATGTATGTATGTATGTATGTATGTATGTATTTTTTTTTTTTTTTTGTTTTTATTTAACGCGACATCAAGCAGCAATGCATGCTTTTGTGTTTACCAAAAAAAATTTATGTTGATTGTATTTTAAGTAAATTCCTTTCATAGCAAAGAAAACTAAAATAAAAATAATAAAAAAATATGGCTTAAATATGTTGCCAGTACATTCATATCTTCGTATGTATGCAACATTCTTGTGTATTGTATTTATATGTATAATTTTTGTTTCCGTTTTGTAGAATTTCAGTTAGAATTGAAAAAAAAAAAAATCAAAGCTTAAAAACGAATTTGTAGTCTAAAGTATGACTTGTTTATAGAGTATACAAGTTTCATAATTTATCAAATGATTATATGAATATTGATTAATATTATTGATGCGGGGCTAGAATTGCAAATAAAATATTATGTATTTAACATAATATCGGCAAAGATTAAATATATATTTATTTTTAATAAATTAATACAATTTTTAAATTCTTTCCTATTTTTTTCTCTTTTAAGAAACTTACAATTTATGTTTAACATATTCGAAAAAAAAAATATTTGAAAAAAGTTTTAAAAAATTTCGCTTTAAGAAACTTTCAAAGAAATGCTTGTACATAGATCGATCAATAGTCTTTTCTATACAGTCTTGTCTATAGTCTCGACTATAGATTAAATCAATCTATAGTCTTACCTAAAGATCAATCTATAGTTTTGCCCTATAGTCCTGACTATATATCAGACTAAGGATCTTTTTATTGCCTTGACTATAGATCAATCAATTTTCTTGACTATAGATTAATCTATAGTCTGGCCTTTAAATCAATCTGTAGTCTTGAATATAGATCAATCTATAACCTTGACTATTGTTCAGCCTATAGTCTTAACTATAGATCAATCTATTATTTTCATTTTGGATCATTCTATAGGCTTGACTATAGATCGGTCTATAGTCTTAACTATAGATCAGTCTATAGTCTTGACTATAGATCAGTCTACAGTATTGGCTATAGATCAGTCTTCAGTCTTGACTATAGATCAGTCTATAGTCTTGACTATAGATCAGTCTATAGTCTTGACTATAGATCAGCCTATAGTCTTTACTATAGATCAGTCTATAGTGTTGATTACAGATCAGTCTTGACTATAGATGAGTCTATAGTCTTGACTATAGATGAGTCTATAGTCTTGACTATAGATGAGTCTATAGTCTTGACTATAGATGAGTCTATAGTCTTGACTATAGATGAGTCTATAGTCTTGACTATAGATGAGTCTATAGTCTTGACTATAGATGAGTCTATAGTCTTGACTATAGATGAGTCTATAGTCTTGACTATAGATGAGTCTATAGTCTTGACTATAGATGAGTCTATAGTCTTGACTATAGATGAGTCTATAGTCTTGACTATAGATGAGTCTATAGTCTTGACTATAGATGAGTCTATAGTCTTGACTATAGATGAGTCTATAGTCTTGACTATAGATGAGTCTATAGTCTTGACTATAGATGAGTCTGTAGTCTTGACTATAGATGAGTCTGTAGTCTTGACTATAGATGAGTCTATAGTTTTGACTATAGATGAGTCTATAGTCTTGACTATAGATGAGTCTATAGTCTTGACTATAGATGAGTCTATAGTCTTGACTATAGATGAGTCTATAGTCTTGACTATAGATGAGTCTATAGTCTTGACTATAGATGAGTCTATAGTCTTGACTATAGATGAGTCTATAGTCTTGACTATAGATGAGTCTATAGTCTTGACTATAGATGAGTCTATAGTCTTGACTATAGATGAGTCTATAGTCTTGACTATAGATGAGTCTATAGTCTTGACTATAGATGAGTCTATAGTCTTGACTATAGATGAGTCTATAGTCTTGACTATAGATGAGTCTATAGTCTTGACTATAGATGAGTATATAGTCTTGACTATAGATGAGTCTATAGTCTTGACTATAGATGAGTCTATAGTCTTGACTATAGATGAGTCTATAGTCTTGACTATAGATGAGTCCATAGTCTTGACTATAGATGAGTCCATAGTTTTCACTATAGATCAGTCTATAATCTTGACTATAGATCAGTCTATAATCTTGACTATAGATCAGTCTATATTCTTGACTATAGATCAGTCTATAATCTTGATTATAGATCAGTCTATAATCTTGACTGTAGATCAGTCTATAGTCTTGACTATAGATCAGTCTGTAGTATTGACTATAGATCAGTCTAAAGACTTGGATATAGATCAGTCTATAATCTTGACTACAGATCAGTCTAAAGACTTGGATATAGATCAGTCTAGATTATCAGAAACGGAATGACTTCTTAAATTCTTCTAAAAACAATAAACACTATAATAAAGCAAACTCTAAATATATAAATTTTCAAATTAATAAAACTACTAGATACTTTCTTAATTATAAAAGACTTATAAACAATACTTAAATTTACATTTATAAAATTAAAATCCTACAAAATCTTAAGATTAACTTAACGTTTTTTTTTGTTTCAATATTTTCAATGATACTTAGAAAAAAATTTAAATAGTTATTTTTTTTATAAAATTCCCAACAAAAATTACATTTAGGAAAAAATGTAAAAAAAAGGATTTAAAATTTAATCCTCAGTGGAAATAGGGATTTCAAATAGTGTAAAAAGGGAATTAAAATTAAAATAATATTAATAAATTTTGAACCAAAATAGAGAACAAATTTATTTTGTAAAAGTGTAATGGGTGGAGGAAGTAAAATAAAAGAAAGAGTGTTCAAAATAAGGAAGGGGTTAGTGATTTAGTTTTGTTTTAAGAGAGTACGCATACACAATTATTTTAGATAAGAGAGAGATAGATAGTTAGACAGTGTGTGTTATAGATAGATGGAGACAGAGAGTAATATAGCTAGAGTTGTGAAGTATTACAGACACCGAAACTATGTTGGTACAACGATCGAACTTACCTTCAAACTCATATTGATGTTGCTGTTGTTGCTGCTGCGCCTGTTGCGCAGCATTAACAGCTGATGTCTGAAGCTGTGAAAGCATTTGTTTCGTTGGTAGCTCATCTTCGTAGGTATTGAAACTTCTTTGTTGTTGTATGGGATACTGTTGTTGTTGGGTGCTAGTGGTCAGATGGCGACGTGCATTGTAGGTAGTGGGATCCATGGCATGACCACCACTAATGGTTAGATTCCGTTGTATGGGTGGAGGTTTCTGATAGCCCTGAGACGCACTGGCGGAGGGGACAGAAGCCGACATGGGGCCGGCTAAAGGCGGCGTTGGCAACTGAGTATTTAAAGCGGCGGCAGAGGATGATGACATTTGTGCTGAACCATAGGCATGCTGCGATTGTGGATGATGTAATGCAGTCGCCGAGGATGACTGCAAATGATGGGGATGATGTGATTGCTGAGATACTGGAAGCCTTTGTTGTTGTTGGTGTTGGGAATAGGAGGAGATAGAGGAAGATGTAGCATTGGGTGGTAAATGTTGTTGTTGTTGAGAGCGCATAGAATGTTGTGTTTGTTGACTGCTACCATATTGTTGATGATGTGCCTGCTGTTGTTGTTGTTGCTGTTGTTGATACTGATATTGTTGCTGCTGTCTTTGACTGGGATGTGCTAAATGGGGATGCTGTTTCATTAAACCATCAATTTCTCCCTAAAAAAACAAACAAAAATTGCATTCATTTTTTCTTTAAATTATTTAGTTATTCCTTATTATTACCTGATATAATCTAGGATCTTCATCGGTGTGATACGCTGTTGAGCTGCCTCCTCCACCCCCACTCAACGTTTGTCCTCTATATTGTGCCTGCTGTTGTTGCTGTTGCATTTGTTGCGGTGTCATGGGCTGCATACGTTGTCGCTGACCCGGACTTATCATATCCATGCCGCCATCGTTTCCCATCATCCGTTGATTCGTTGTTTGTTCCTGTTGTGAATATTGTCGCTTTAGCATACTGCCCGAACGTTGCAGCGGTAGATTTTCCTTTTCCGCTGCACTTCGCGTTCGTTCGAGTTTTGGTCGTTTGTCGAGTGTATCATGTGGATCTACTATAGCTTGTTGCGAAATATCCTAAAAAAAAGAGAATTAGGAGAGAAACCGTTAGTTGTTATTTTCATATTACATGGACAACTAAAAGAGGCTTTTGTAGAATTGAAAGTACAGTATATTATAAGCTAGTCTATGTCTACTCTGTGAACCTGTCTATTGACTAGCTTATGGTCGTTTCTAGTCTATTGGCTATTATATGGTCTGGTATATATTCTAATCTAACTGTTGTATTAATAAGAACAAATGCTTTTGAATATAAATGTACTTACACTACTGCCATCCGGTTCATTGCGTCTTATGAAACCATCTTGTTGTACCGCTCCCTTATTCATCCATTGACCAGTCTTTGATAATAATTCTTGTTTTTTACGACACAATATGCACACCCAGATGACCTGTAAATATAAAAAGAGACGAAAAAAATAAGTATTAATAAAACTACAGTTGTCCAGTAGATACTCTACATAAACAAACATGAACAGGAACATAAATTTATTTTTTTGGATTGGTTTAAGTTTTAATTGGCATAAGTTCAACGACTCAAGTGAAGTATATTGTAAAATTCAATTGTTTCAATGCATACATACTCATGTGAGAGTTAAGTTAAAACCCAATAGTTTTAAAGGGGATTTAATGTATCACTTTGAAGAGTAATATCAAAAACGTTTCTATATTCTACATGGGATTGGAAAGGGATTTAATCATATATATTATTGAGAATATATTCTTTACATATTCTAACAGATCTAGGAAGAAAGCTTCACTTGGTCTACGAATATATTCAAAATATAGCAGAACTGATACAGTAAAACCAAAGCAGACTTTGGTTGGGCGAAAAACTATATGAGAATAAAACACAATTTTTAGTTATGCAATCTATGTCGGATTTCTAAACCTGTTGAGATTTTTTTACTCTGCGCATACTACGGCACCAATATAGGTTGCAATTTTGAAGCTAGAATAGATTTTGAAAATTTAAACATTCTTTGTCACATTATATCTCCCCCCGGGGGCATGTTACCTTGGCAAGACCTCCGCCTTGGTGTTATTGCAATACCCCCGGTATAAAGAGGTGGCCAATACCTCCAGTCTGTCCGGGACTGAAAAATTGGTTACAGTCTACTGCTTGGCTTAGTCCTTGAATAGATTACCAGGTGTCAGACCAGAGCACCGCAAAATGTGGTACTACGGGTAGCCAGTTGCCCTCAGGACTATGTCCTGGCTGGTCAGTTGGTTGAGGTTCCTTCGGGATCCACGTAGAGGCTGTGGTTTAAACCCAAAAAAGACTGATGCATGTTAAAAGTCAATTTCCGGATAAGTTTGGTGCTGTTGCCGAGAACAACAGATACCCCACAGATGGAGTGACTGTGGGACTAAGCTTTGGAAATGAGTTGGTATTAATTGTATATGGTACGGAATGAATGTGAGTTTTGGCGGGCCTTACCCCAGCCATCTACCTAATGAATGTGTCGTATGTTTTTCTCTTATGAATGTGTCGTATGAATGAAAAGTATGCTGGGTTGAATGATGATGGATGAAAGGTATCATATAAATCTGATACCATTGAATTTGATTCACCGGTTACCTTTCTAGTTGCTGTTGCCGAATCAACAGAGATCATCCAATGGTCAAGAGATTAGATAGCTCCAGCAAAGTACTTATGCCAATGTACAAAAATTGCCTCCTGAGTTCTCAAGTCTACTCAGTGGATGAAAAAGACCACCGGGTACTTTGGATCATCTCAGTAGTGTGGTTGCGTGAGCTTTAAGAGGATAAAGAATGCATTGAAAAGGGACATTTTCCGGTAAACCACATGATTGATTTAAACTGATGTGGCCTACGGTAGGTTAGTGGTTAGTTGTCTAGTCTGGTAGATCGGAGGTGGTGGGCTCGATTCCCACCTGTGACACTGGTTAAGGAGCGCACAACAGGCCCAGGTGTATTTCTTCGGATTTGATGTTTATACATCCTACATTCAAACTAACTGACTAACTAACTATTTTACTAGGATTGGTATTGATCCAATGCTGCCTGTCGTCCGCAAAGGCGCTAGTAAGGCAAGAGATTAGATAGCTTGAGTACATCAGCATAGTGCATGGACTGGCACAGCCATGTACAAAGATTGGCACCTAAATTCTTCATAGAATGAAGTATTTTATTTATTGCGTGCAAATCAAGAATATACTTTGATGGGTAGCAGGCGTATACTCTACATAATATTGGCATTGTTTTAAATGTTGATCATACGCACCATGGTGCATTAACTGAGTGGTCAAAAATGATATAAAGGGAAATAACTAAATATAATTGTAATTTCTAAATAAGTTAGTTAGTTACTTAGTTAGTTAGTTAGTTAGTTAGTTAGTTAGTTAGTTAGTTAGTTAGTTAGTTAGTTAGTTAGTTAGTTAGTTAGTTAGTTAGTTAGTTAGTTAGTTAGTTAGTTAGTTAGTTAGTTAGTTAGTTAGTTAGTTAGTTAGTTAGTTAACTAAAACCTAAAGAGTCCTTCCCGAACTACTGGGAAGTTTTGCTATTTCTTTAGATATGTGAAAAAATTTATATACTTTCCGTTAATAAAAAATCAAACACTAACAACAACAAAATCTATTACATTTTTCATTTAATTACAAAAACACTAAACAGGAAATGTTTGCCAACTATAACTGACCTGATAAAAGACAATTGATTTTAAGAACCTGCACTTGTGTTTTAAGGGTCTAATTTCATCAAATGCAAATTGTTGACAATTTGCCAAAACAAAAAAAAAAAAGCAACAAATTCGTATGGGAAAAATATTGGTGTAATTTAGGCTGACAGTGAATAATGAATGAATGAATATTGAAAAAAAAGAGCGGAACCAAACAGTAGGAAATTAAATTCATGTTAAAATATGTATGGAAAATACAAGAGTTTTACAACTGATGACTTCAGGGGTCATGAAATTTATTTCGGAATTAAATTAAGATTAGAAAAGAGAAAGGCAAACGAGTCCTTTTGTGAGACCATGTCAAAGTTTGATTAATCCTTGCTAGAAATGCATAGGAAAAGCATGAAATAATGAAATTTGTTTATGGGTTTTATATATTAAAGAATTTTTGAGATTTCTTTTTTGGTATAAAACAGCCATAACAAAATTTAGATTTTTTTATTAACCATACTTTCATAAATTACTTTACTTCGTTTTATTGAAACCATTGATTCTTTAAATTATTTTTTTTTTTTCATTTCACAAATAACAATATTATTTGCTGTTTTTTACTACTTCTTTACATTGAAGGTTAATTATAGCATACATATCATTACATTTTTCAGTTTTTTTTTTCAAACATTTTGCATTTTCATAACTGCTGCCAAGAAAAAATATGCTTCTTATCGCATTTCCTTTAAGATAACAAAAAAAAAAAATTCAGAAAAAAAACGAATAAAAAATAAGAATTGAATATTAAAATATAAGGAATCCATTGGTTCTTTGATAGCAAATGACCTAAATTTTCTATTCAAGACTCCCACTCAAACAACTGTTGGCTAATTTATGAAGAAAATATAAATTTAAAATGGAGGCAGAACAGAAAACACCAGTAGCAACAATACGAGAGTAAGTCAAACAAATCGAAATGAAAATATTTAATAAACGCCTTCGTTGTACCATAATTATAGTAGAAGAGAAATAGTTGTTTATAAATAAAACTAATGTATATGAAAAAATTAAGGAAAATTAAATTTTGTTAATTAAATTTTATTATGGTAAAGAGTTGATTTTGTTATTTTATAAAAGCTAAACATGATCTTCAAAAATATCTAGGATTGAGAATCTATAGACGGGCTTTGTTTGGAAAAGAACTACAAGTGAAAGTTTGCTTTTACCAAATTCAAATAATGTTTAAGAATAATTTCATGAATAGTACGAAATTGTTAAATTGCCTAATTTTTATGAAATTTTCTTATTCTGAATGAAAATACTTATTTTATTCACGTTCTACAATATAAAGATATTATGAATATTTCTTATTTAAAAAACATGATTTTTTGTTCATTATATTTATGTCAAAATTTATTACAATTAGCGTTAATTTTTCTGTATGTAACTAAAATTAAAAAAGGATTATTGAATCAACGTAAACATAGAACATTAAAAGATTAGCAATTATGTATAAACCTTGATTATGATTAAATCTTAAATTGAAAATAAACTTGAAGATTGAAATGATCTTAAGGCTAAAACTAAAATTATTATCTAAAAAGATCTGAAATTGATACTAAGTTCAGAATATACAAAAATCTCTATTTATGAACTTTTTTTAATTCGAATAAAATTATTTTTGAAAAAATTCATACTATTTACTACAAACTTCATTTTATTAATGAATCAATTTTGAACTAATCATACGACTACATTACCACATAAAAGGACAAAGTCGTAGTTCCTTCTAAGAATGAGGGGTGTAGTTGTAACCTACCTAGACAGTTTACACCAGATTCTGGGTCTTCTGTGAAGACGGTGGAATATGTATCTCGCACTGTATTCGTTTTTAGGCTGACGTATTTACAATAACGCAAGCCTGTAGGGTATTCGTGGCGACGTAAGAACAATGCAAGGCTCGCTTGACTGTCTAACATTACCCTTGTTTTGATCTCTATTCATTGAGAAAAGAACAGGCAGATAAACTCGCCGCAACAAGGTCCCCTTTGGATATATATAACTTCAATTCTGAAATTGTTTCTTCTAATGATTAAAAATAGATGGAATATCCTTTCAACGAGCAACTTACAAAACACCATACAACCCGAAATAAACGAGATATAGCTAGGTCGATATAATGATAACTGAACTCTGGGTGATAAACATACAAGTCGGCTTGGACTCTACTTCAACAAACACCGACACAGTTTCAAAGATAGGTAAAATAATATTCTGCTCTAATCTCTCCCAGGGCCAGTTACCTTGATGAAAAACCCCATCTTGGTGTTACTGCTACATCTAGTCTACCAGTACTATGAACTGGTGATGTCACTTCACTCCTCGGATATTCCATGGAACGATTGGTCAATTGGTTGTTCAATTGGATGAGGTTCCTACTACGGTATTCACGTAGTGACTGTGGTTTAAACACAAATTCGCACGAAGAGTGAGTTGTGATTGAAAGACTGATGCACGGTGAAGTCTATATTTTGGGATATGTTCGGTGCTGTGTTCGATGACAACAGATACCCCATAGAGGAGTAACTGCTGGCCTAAGCGCTGGAAATGAGTTGGTGTCAATGATGATACAGAATGAAAGGGTTTACGGGTACAAGTGAACAAACAAAGTCGTCGGATTATTTAATCCTTGGCCTTTCTTTGGAATGATTTGGCATGGAGTCGAACCAGAGCACCATATAATCTAATACAGGCCAGTTGCCCGCAGGACCTGTCCTGACTAATCAGTTGTTTAAAGTTTTTTCGGAATGTGTTTAAAACCAAAATTCGAGGAGTGAAAATGTTGGTTTAAGGACCGATATATCCTATGTGATGTATGTTTGTCTAGATTTTCTCTCAGGTTCTGTTGCCATCTAAAGAAATGTCACTGGGAGATCACACAGAGCAACCTATGCTGGATTCGAGAATCTGGGAAGTTTCTTATACTCTTCACGTACTACGGCACCAGTTGGATAATTATCAGGTAGACACTTGGTAGTTTTTATGGTCTGAGAATGGAATGTTGCAAGTTGGTGAACGATTTGGAAAGTTTTTTTTTGTCCACCAGGAAATTAATGCTGATTTAGTATACCTCTTACTTCAGGGAAGTTCTCTGATAATATTGTCTTCCTAGCTGGCTACTTTGGTCTACCAAATACGTCACTAGGTGCTGTTGCCAAACAACAGGATCATCACAATAGTATAGTTGGGAAAGCTTTAAGATGTTAAGGAATGCACTGAAATGGGTCATTAGTAGATTTGAATTGCACTTTAAATTATGCAATTTATCATGACATCAAAGAGGGTAATCACTTTTTGGTATGCCCTATGATTGCTTTAACCTGATGTTAGCACATGGTCGCTATTGTCTTTAAACCATGCATTGGGATTGATCCCATGCTGTCTGTCATTCCGCACGGATGCTAGTATGGCAAGAGATTAAAAATCTCGAGTACTTCAGTAAAGGGCATGAAACGGCACAGCCATGTACAAAGATTGTCATTTGAGTTCTTCATAGAAAATCGTTAAAAATATTGATCTATTGACCATGAACAAATACAATTGAATCTAAAATTATATAATTGAAGTTTTATGTCGAAAGTTATAATTATTAAAAGATTAAATATTGATCTATGAAATGATCATGAAAAGATCATTTAATCTACAATTAAAGATAAACTTTAAGATTTAAGTTAAACTTTTTCATAATTTAAAAGTCTACTATGTTTAAAGGTTATAAATGAAGTTTATCTATAAATGACATAAATTATGTATTATTTAGATTAATTGCAATTTTAGCTTTTAAAACATAACTTGCAGTAATGCTAATCAATAAAATGACATAAATAATTTTTAATATTAGAGAAAAAAGAACGAAATGTTGCCTTAAATACAAACTAATAACAATCTTAAAATATTAGTTAAGAAAATGAGTTGTCCTTCATGTGGATTTATTTATAAGTATTTCGATTTTTTTTTTTGGCAAAAATATAATGGTTTATTTTCTATATGTTTTTTTTTCTTTATTTTCTTGTTTCTATGAAATAACCTTCAACATATTGCTGCCACAAGAAACACAAACAACAAACTCTACTCATGTAGATAATTGAGAAGATAAAGTTACGCAGTAACCAATTTTTCAAACAAAAACCCCTCCAAAAAAAAAAAAAAAAGAAATAATAAAAATTCAACAGAAAATGACAAACATTGTATGAAGACAACGATGGCGAGTTAGTGTTTAAAGTGAAAATTTTTAGATGTAGGATTTGCGTAGCCTGTTTTTAGGAAATTTGGCGTCACATAAACCATTATTTAAAGACAAATAATGTGTGGTGCTACAATCACTTAACAAACAACAACAATTTCTATAAAATATTTGCTTTTTTTATATACTTTAATACTTATTATATTTTTGCGCTTAACAACAACGACCTAAATTTCATAAAATAAAACTAGAAAACAATTTGTTTCGTAAAAAAATAAAAAGAAAAAACCCTAAAACCACACAACTTTCAAAATAATTAGTATTTAAGCTACATGTACAATGAGTAAATAAGCAGAATAAAAAGCTACAAGAAAAATCTATAAAATTTAAATATTCATGTAACTTGTCAGTCAAACTAAACTCAAGATTCACTCATTCATTCATTCATTCATCCTATTTGGCACTTTTCTTAAGAACCAAAACTGACATCAAACTTTTATGTTATATTGTGTGAAAATTTAATGCTGCTACTTACTCCTGCCAAACTAAAAACAAAAACCCATCGACTTTTCAAGTGAATCTAATACACTTACCTTATTGCTGCGTAGTGTCACTTTGCCTCCACATCGAGCACAGCATCTTGTATTACAGTAGTTACATATGTGTCCAACACCATCGGCAAATTTCGTCTTAAGGCATATGTGACAGGTTGCATCAAGTTCAACACCAGCTTTTTTCTGTTGCTCCGAACGTTGTTTGATTTGCATTTCCAATGTTATAACCTCATCCTGTTTGCGCCTGTAATGGTAAAGAAGGGGGAAAATAATAATGATATTATTATGTTGGTATATTAAAAAGCTTTATTATCAAATAGAAAATGAAAAACTAGTTGTCAAACTTTGAAATTGTAATCAAATTCAAATTACATTTTGACAGGAAGCAAAAGTGATCAGAGATTTTAATAGTTTTAGGCTTAGGGCCTTTAGTTTAGCCAGAAAATGGACTTTTATGCTTTCACTCAAAAATCTAAAATTTGTGAGAAATAAAAGTGATCACAGATTTTAATCCTTTTTGGCCTAGGGCCTTTAGTTGAGCCAGAAAATGGAATTTAATGTTTTCACTCAAGAACCGTGTTTTTATAAAAAAAAAGTGATCATAAATTTTAATTTTTTTATTGGCATAGGGCCTTTAGTTTAGCCAGAAAATGGACTTTTATGTTTCCACTCAAATACCGAGTTTTTATCAGAAACAAATGTGATCACAAATTTTAATCCTTTTTGGCCTATAGCCTTTAGTTAAGCCAGAAAATGGACTTTTATGTTTTTACTTAAAAACCTAGTTTTTTATTAGAAACAAAAGTGATCACAGATTTTAATCCTTGTTGTCCTAGCGCCAGAAAAAGGACTTTTATGTTTTCACTCAAAAACCGAGTTTTTATAAGAAACAAAAGTGATCACAGATTTTAATCCTTTTTGTCCTAAGGCCTTTAGTTTAGCCAGAAAATGGACTTTTATGTTTTTACTTAAAAACCGAGTTTTGACGAAAATCATAAGTGATCACAGATTTTAATCCTTTTTGGCCTAGGGCCTTTAGTTTAGCCAGAAAATGGACTTTTATATTTTCACTCAAACCCGATTTTTTATAAGAATCAAAAGTGATCACTAATTTTAATCCTTTTTGTCCTAGGGCCTTTAGTTTAGCCAGGAAATGGACTTTTATATTTTCACTCAAACCCGATTTTTTATAAGAATCAAAAGTGATCACTAATTTTAATCCTTTTTGTCCTAGGGCCTTTAGTTTAGCCAGAAAATGGACTTTTATGTTTTCACTCAAAAACCGAGTTTTTATAGGAAACAAAAGTGATCACAGAATTTAATCCTTTTTGGCCTATAGCCTTTAGTTTAGCCAGAAAATGGACTTTTATGTTTCCACCTAAAAACCGACTTTTTATAAGAATCAAAAGTGATCACAGATTTTAATCCTTTTTGGCCTAAACCCTTAAGTTTAGCCAGAAAATGGACTTTTATGTTTTCACTCAAAAACAAAAGTGATCACAGATTTTAATCCTTTTTGGCCTAGGGCCTTTACTTTAGCCAGAAAATGGACTTTTATGTTATCATTCAAAAATAGAGTTTTAATAAAAAACAAAAGTGATCACAGAATTTAATCCTTTTTGGCCTAGAGCCTTTAGTTTAGCCAGACAATGGACCTTTATGTTTTTACTCAAAAACCGAGTTTTTATAAGAAACAAAAGTGGTCACAGATTTTAATCCTTTTTGTCCTAGGCCTTTAGTTTTGCCAGGAAATGGACTTAAATGTTTTTACTCAAAAACCGAGTTTATATAAGAAACAAAAGTGATCACAGATTTTAATCCTTTTTGGCCTAGCGCCTTTAGTTTAGCCAGAAAATGGACTTTTATGTTTTCACTCAAAAACCGAGTTTTTAAAAGAAACAAAAGTGTTCACAGATTTTAATCCTTCTTGGCCTAGGGCCTTTAGTTTAGCCAGAAAATGTACTTTTATGTTTTCACTTAAAAACCGAGTTTTTATAAGAAACAAAAGTGATCACAGATTTTAATCCTTTTTGGCCTAGAGCCTTCAGTTTAGCCAGAAAATGGACCTTTATGTTTTTACTCAAAAATCGAGTTTTTATAAGAATCAAAAGTGATCACAGATTTGAATTCTTTTTGTCCTAGGGCCTTTAGTTTAGCCAGGAAATGGACTTATATGTTTTTACTCAAAAACCGAGTTTATATAAGAAACAAAAGTGATCACAGATTTAAATCCTTTTTGGCCTAGGGCCTTTAGTTTAGCCAGAAAATGGACTTTTATGTTTTCACTCAAAACTGATTTTTTACGAGAATCAAAAGTGATCACTGATTTTAACCCTTTTTGGCCTTGGGCTTTTAGTTTAGCCAGAAAATGGACTTTTATGTTTTCACTCAAAAACAGAGATTTTAAAAGAATCAAAAGTGATTACAGATTTTAATCCTTTTTGGCCTAGGGCCTTTAGTTTATCCAAAAACCGAGTTTTTATAAGAAACAAAAGTGATCACAGATTTTAATCCTTTTTGGCCTAGAACCTTTGGTTTAGCCAGAAAGTGGACTTTTATGTTTTTACTTAAAAATAGAGTTTTTATGAAAATCAAAAGTGATCACAAATTTTAATAATATTTGGCCTAGGGCCTTTAGTTTAGCCAGAAAATGGGCTTTTATGTTTGCACTATAAAACCGAGTTTCTATAGTGATCACAGATTTTAGTCCTTTTTGGCCTAGGGCCTTTAGTTTAGCCAGAAAATGGACTTTTATGGTTTTACTCAAAAACCGAGTTTTTATAGGAAACAAAAGTGATCACAGATTTTAATACTTTTTGGCATAGAACCTTTAGTTTAGCCAGAAAATGGACTTTTATGTTTTTACTTAAAAAACAGAGTTTTTACGAAAATCAAAAGTGATCACAGATTTTAATCCTTTTTGGCCTAGGGCCTTTAGTTTAGCCAGAAAATGGACTGTTATGTTTTCACTCAAAAACCGAGTTTTTATAGGAAACAAAGTGATCACAGAATTTAATCCTTTTTGGCCTATAGCCTTTAGTTTAGCCAGAAAATGGACTTTTATGATTCCACGCAAAAACCGAGTTTTTTATTAGAAACAAAAGTGAGCACAGATTTTAATCCTTTTTGGCCTAGGGCCTTTAGTTTAGCCAGAAAATGGTCTTTTATGTTTTCAATTAAAAAACCGAGTTTTTATAAGAAACAAAAGTGATCACAGATTTTAATTCTTTTTGGCCTAGAGCTTTCAGTTTAGCCAGAAAATGGACTTTTATGTTTTCACTCAAAAACCGAGTTTTTATAAGAAACAAAAGTGATCACAGATTTAATCCTTTAGTTTAGCCAGAAAATGGACTTTTATGTTTTTTCACTCAAAAACTAAGTTTTTATAAGAAACAAAAGTGATCACAGATTTTAAACCTTTTTGGCCTATAGCCTTTAGTTTAGCCAGAAAATGGACTTTTATGTTTTCACTTAAAAACAAAGTTTTTATGAGAATCAAATGTGATCACAGATTTTAATCATTTTTGGCCTACGGCCTTTAGTTTAGCCAGAAAATGGATTTTTGCCTGTTATCATAATAACTTGACCCTTTAGTAACTCGGCAGAGGCTATCACATTCTGTATAGTTGTTTGCAGGGCTAGCATACATACACACACACATAAACATGTGTGTGTATGTGTGCTTGTTTATGTTTATGTAGTTTTTATTTAAAACATTATTAACTTACCGCATAATTTCATTTTGCTGCTCCTCCTCTTGTTTCTGACGCCTGAGCACATTTTCAATTTGCATTCGTTCATGGGGTGTTAAGTGTGATAAATCTGGCAGTTCGTCCATTTTGTCCGTTTAAAGACTAATACAATTATTTTGTTGTTTTGTTTTACAATTTGGGTTTAATTTGTGTAGTTTAATGGTTTTGTTATATAACTTGCAATTGTTGTTGTTGTAGATGTAGCTGTTGTTTTAATGCACGCACTGGACAATGATGTTTTCGTTCTTTTTTTTTTGGGTTTTGTTTCCCTTTCGTGGCGTGTTGGTATTAGTGTGTCAGTTATGTAGTTTTTAATGAAATTTTTTACTTTTTTTTAATTATTTATTGTTCTTGTTTTTTTTGTGTTAAATTACGTATAATTTTTGTTTGTAGTATAAGTGAAAAAGGAGTTAAATGTTTTTTGAAGTTCTCTTGTTTTAAGGAAATTTTTCAAAATGTTATGTTTTAAAGGCTTTAAGCTTAACTCACAAACAAAATTTTGTTATAAATTTATTATTTTAAGGGTTTGTAGATTTATCTATACAATTATTTTTAGTTTATTTAAATTTCTTGTTTTTGTTATAAGTTCGTTGATTAGTTTGAGTTTGTTACTGTTAGTTTCTTTTAAATTATTTAAATAAGAATTTTTAATAAATTTATTTAAATATTTTGTTGGTTTTAGTTTAATGGAAGATTTATTTTAAGTTTTCCTTTTTTGTTTAATATTTTATATTAAATAATATTTATTAATAATAATTTGTTTTAAAGCTTTTTTAATTTCTTTTAAATTTATTTAATATTTAAATTTATATTTTTTATTATATTTAAATTTATATATTGAGTTGTAGTTTTATTTTTAATTATTTAAATTATTTAGTTTAATCTTTCATTTAATTCGAATTCAGTTTAATCACAGACTAAATTTATGGAATTTTTCTTTTATTTTCTTTATAAATATATAATCATTTATTAAAAATTAAAATTTTGTTTTATTTTAAATGAAATATTTATTTTATTAACTGTCAATACTTTTTTTTTATTCGTTGAATTTTTTTTTGTTATAATTTCTGTTTAAGTATAATATTTACAGTTAAATTTTTTGTTGTTTTTATAATTTCAAAGAAAATTTTTAATTATTTATATTTGAATATTAGATTTATCAAGGCGTATACGTAACATTTATTTAGTTCAATTTCGGTTTTTTTGTTGTTTTATTAAATTTTTGTAGAAACTGTTATCATGTCATTTTTGTTTAATTTTTGTTTCCTTTTTAATCGAATTGGTTTTATTTTACATCCGTTGTCTGTTATTGAAGTGAATCTGTAATAAAATTAATATATACATTTATTAAAAAAAAGTTAAAAGTTAAAAGTTTCATATTACAAGTTTGTTTGATACCAGAGTTATAAACTTAAATGTGAAAAACTAAAATTTGTAACCGCTAATATGTTTGTACTACAAATGCAGCAAACAAATGTGGAAAAATATTAAATTTGTTGCCACAATGTTGCAATGCAGTTTATTTATTATTTATGCAAAAGCAACAAAAAAAAACTATGATTTTTTTACATTTTTATAGAATATTTTACATAATATCAGAAGTATGCAGAAAAACCACAGCAAAAAGGCCAGTTACCCAGCTGGGTTTTTAAAAAGACTAGAGAAACAAAATATATTAGGGTTGTATATTTTAGAAGGTAACGTTACATAATAAATTGTAATAAAAAGTTCAGTTCTAGTTCAGTTCTAGTTCAGTTCTAGATCAGTTCTAGTTCAGTTCTAGTTTAGTTCTAGTTCAGTTCTAGTTCAGTTCTAGTTCAGTTCAAGTTCAGTTCTAGTTCAGTTCTAGTTCAGTTCTAGTTCAGTTCTAGTTCAGTTCTAGTTCAGTTCTAGTTCAGTTCTAGTTCAGTTCTAGTTCAGTTCTAGTTCAGTTCTAGTTCAGTTCTAGTTCAGTCTTAGTTCAGTTCAAATTCAGTCTTAGTTCAGTTCTAATTTAGTTTATATGTACCAGCTCTTTATCCCCTACAATTTGCATTTATATAATGAGGATTCTTTAGTCGTTCTATATTTATTTTTAAAATGTTAATAAAATACATGATGACGTTAATGTATCATCATGTATTCATCTGATGATACAGATATGACTTTTTTTGAAGTATGATATTATTAGAAAAGAATTTCCCATAACATTTCTTTGTAAAAAATAGAAGAACAAAGAACAAAAAGTAAATAATTTAACAAAGGGATATGTTTAACAAAATATGGTGAAAATATTACACTTTTACCACATACCAGTCATGAATTACAAATCAAGTATTATGCATTTTTAAACATGGTAGCTGGGAAAAACTAATAGGGCAGAGCAGTTTTTTTGCATTTGAATAAATGTTCTTTAGAAATTTGTACGCAATCGTTTTTAAAAATGTTTCTAATAACTTCTGCTAATAATCCATATTACCAAGAAGTATTTAAGTAATTGTAAATGTTAACTAATCAAATATTTTCATTTAAACGATTTAAATAAACAAAACTTTTGACTGAACTATATACTCGACTGTCTATATAAAAAAACCAGACTAGAAATTGTTTTTATTTTTAAAAGGACCAACCTCCTTAATCTTTACTCTCGTTTATAATATAAAGATCAAACACCAAATAATGGCTGCATGCATATATTTTAAAACATTTTTTTCGCATTCTGTTCATCCAACATGTGGGTGTCATGTATTCTCTAAGCAAAAATGTCATCATCGCCAGTACAACATTTTCCATTACATTATTGATACTCCCTCGCTCAAGAAGCTCAAAACAAAGAGTCATAAACTCTAATATCAATATAAAAAAATATGTGGGTGCAAGGTAATGACAACCAAATATTCACAAATAATACTTTTAGTAATTTATCAGTTTTTAAGTTTAAATTAAGTTGAAGGTTAGTTTGCTTTGTGCAAAGGTCATTGTTTGATTTGACTTGCAAAGAGCGAAAAAAAATAAGTTAATAAAATTTCAGCTTCTTTGGCCACACACTGTAAAAATATGCAGTCAAATGTTGTTCAGTATATACACCTGTGGATAAAAAATTAGTTGAGTATAGGGGCCTTTTATTTTCTTTTGGAATAAACATATTTTAAATTGTAGAGTTTTTATTCTTCATGTTTCTCACAAGTTATTTTTTTTAATCATGGTCTATTTTTTTATGCACATGTGTTGTTTGTAAATATACGATTGTATATGTTGTTTTATTTTTGAGGATAAATATAATTTAAAATTACTTGCGGGGCTATTGACATTTTATTAAATTTTTTATGTTTCTTTTTTTGAGTTTTTCTATTTATATTTATTATATTTTTTGTTGAATTGAAAATAATTTAAAGTTCAAGGTTTTCGTTAACTGAGTTATAAAGGGATTAATGAAATATTTAAATAGTAATTTAGAAAAATTTTACAAAGCTCTATAAGTCTCTATTAGAAAATTTTATCACAATTCATTAATATCACATAAAAGTAAAATTTTAACTTAAAATAACATTTTATATTTAATAAAAATTTTTTTTATAAAAATATTTTTTTTAATTTATTCCTTTGCTTAGCAAAGGATGCTACATGACGTATGAGTATTATTAAATTTAAAATTTTCTTACCCATTTAAATTTTCATATTTACCATCGAATACAAAACAACTTTTGTCTTTATGTATATAACGTTGTCATAACTTATACATACAAATTTATGCAATTATAAAAAACAAAAAAAAATAATTTATTACTTATGGCTCGTTTAAAATGATTTTAAGCAATAAAACTTTGGAAAGATACTTTTTGGCTTACATATCATATTTCATTTGCCAAATTGCACTATACTAACTGTTTTCATACACATACATATAGAAGCACCAGCTAAATCTTAAGTGTTTTGGTTTATTAAAGGTCTTTATTTTTTCTTTCACCCTGTTACTCAAAAGGCCTTAGGTTCATTGCTCTCTCTTTAGAAGAACTGAATTGTAAAGGCCAGTGACATTTCCAAATGTAATTAGAAAATGATTTTATGGTAAAAAATGTGTTTAGTGTTTAGTGGAAAGAAAATAAAATTTAAACAAGTAAATAATTTGAGTCGGATTAGAGACCGACCATATAATACCTTACACCATTAGTTTTCATAATAAAGCATTTATGTTGAATTGTACCTTGCCATTTATTGTGGAATAAAATTGTGAATATTTAAGACAAATTTTGAAGGAGGCTTTTTATAAGGGTTAAGGTCAAATGAGGCCCTTTATTTATAAAATTCATGAGAGTCATTAAGGCTAGTATAGAACTTGCATTTGCAGCTTTTTGTCGAGATACGAGTATATTACACATAACTAGGAACTTTAAAAGTCCTATTCGGCGATGAAATAACGGACTGCTGTTAACTGTTTTTAAAAGGCTTGATCAATGGTAGCTTAGAAGATCATGTGCCACATTTCATTGAATTATCTTAAAAATTGAGACATGTAATTTGATTACAAGGTTTACAAGACCAATTCGGGGGTTCAGATGTATGGGGGTTTGGTAAAATAATGGACCGATGTTAACCATTTTTAACAGGCTTCGTCCTTGGGGCATGTACCAAATTTTATTTAATTATCTTCAAAATTGCGACCTGTAGTTTGATTACAAGACAGACGGACGGACATATTTAACTAGGTTAGGTTACGTGGGTTGCTTGCTAGCAAGCGAGATCACTCGAAGGCCTTGTGGCCCATTGTGATACCTTTACAATTACCATTCCCTAGCGATGGTTACCCTTCCTAATTTTGTTGACTACTTGGTTCGTTCAATCTCTATGTAAACCGATTCGGTCTTCAATAAAACCGATCATGTTTATCAGTGACGCATCTTTGAGATAGTTTAGATCATGGAAAAGAGCTATACCCAAATAGAGTAGTCTGTGCTCTTGTAAGGCTGGACAGTCACATAGAAGGTGTTGTATCGATTCCACTTCATCTTCGTTTAAGCAGCTTTTACAGTAGCTATGATTTGGGTAGCCCATATGTTCTGACATATGTCCAATCATAATGTGCCCAATAATTATACCAGTTAGAATCCTAATCGAGTTCTTATCAAGAGGTATCTCTTACCTCTTAGTCCTATCTGTTGTCAGAGGGGGCCAGAGCAGTCTCGATATTCTACAGGTATTTGATATTTGACTACCTGAGTTCAATCTCACTCAGAGAACATTCATCTATCAGCTTTGATAGGGTCGTCAGGGGAGCGTGAATATCCTTTTGCGCTAGGTTTAAGTACAGGGACGACCCTTTTGGTTGCGCATTCATCAGATATTTCATTTCACCGGATGCCCTCATGTCCTGGAACCAATATCAATTCAACGTGATGTTGTGTCAGTTATGCCAACGATTGAATGCAATTGAGAAGACATTTCGACTTAATAACATTGTTGTTAAGAGCCTTGATTAATGCAAGGCTGTCCAAGTGTATATGTATAATCAAATTTTCGAGATTTAGTTCCCGGATTCTTCATATCATATATCTCTGCCTGAAGGACCGTGTAGGTGAATACTTGCTACAATATAATATACAATGTTAATTTTTACCTCATCAGTACCTGCGCAGATGCCATAAATCTCTGTAGTGTGACTAAGTCTCAAGCTATTCGTTCACAATAAGTCTGATGCTGTATCAGACTAGTCGCATTTTGAATCATACATATCTGAACAGTTTATAATTTCATTCGAATGTGTATCACTTCAAAGTCTACACCCGAAATGCGTCTCACATATCGTAAGTTTCTAATAAAACCATGCACAAGATAACAATAATGCGACAATTTTTTGCAAAAAATATCGTGTGCGCCATCATAATTTAGATACTAATAAAGTTCGTTAACAGACCTAAGAAGTACTTTGAATATAACCCAAACTATCCAAAAGCACTGATCGGTAAAGAGCTTTCTTGCAATCCAAATTTCACACTCTTGTTTAAAAAAACACATGTATTAACAAGTAAGAATCTAGTCTAGTCAGGCCTGGTCGTCCATATGATAACCTACATCAGTGTTCGGCTACGAACAGAGCTCTTTACCAATCAATCCTATTATAGGGTACGGTTGTATTGGACTAGGTGAAATAATGAACCTATTTTAAACATTTTCAATAGACTTCGCCTTCGAAGGAAACGTTTGTGTTTAGTTTCATCAAATTATTGCAAATTATAGATTGTTTACAAGATTAACATGGACGGACAAAAGGAAGAACAGACGTACAGACGTACGGACATAGCAAAATCGATCCAATACCGATTGGTATACCTTAAGGGGAGCATAGATCCAATATTTCAAACCCAATATACCCTCCCCACCAAAGTGGTGTAGAGTACGAGCACGATAGAGTATAACCAGAAAGAGAACTTATATTTTACTATCTGCCATTGTAGGCTCTAAAACCTTTCACAGTATGATCCTAAGGGATTTCCCAATATACATATGTTATATGTAGATATGTAGAATATAAATACAATATAAAAACATGTAAAAAATATTCCTCTTCTACAATTTTTTTTAGGTTTTTTAATATTTGGGTTAATTTCACAATTATTTACATTATGTAAACAATGCATATATATAGCCAATGTTTACATTAGGTAAATAATGTGAAAACTTGTAAAAAGCTTGACACTTCTATAAATCATAGATTTTCTTTATATTCCAATTTTTAAACAATGTAAAGGTATATCTGATCTTTACATTACGTAGATAATGCAAAAACTTGTAAAACAAATTTCCCAACAATAATATTTTACGAAATATAAGTTTTCTATATATTTGACCCTAATTTTCCAATTGTTTACATTATGTAAACAATGTAAAGCATTATAAAATCATTGGTCAACAATACTTTTCTATGCTTTTTAGATTTAGTTTGTATTTCTATTTTTTACATAAGGTAATAATATAAAATATAAAAAAATTTCCCTGCTTTCACAATTATTTACATCATGTAAACAATGTATATCCAATGTTTACATTAGGTAAATAATTTAAAAACTTGTAAAAAATGTTAATTTATACCCAATCTTTACATTATCGAAATAATGCAAAAACTTGTTAAAAAATTATATACAATAATCTTTTACAAAATTATAGGTTTTCTGTATGTTTGACAGTAATTTTCTAATTGTTTACATCAGGTAAATGATGTATGGAATTTTAAAATCACTGCTCAATAATACTTTTCTATACATTTTAGATTTAGCTTGCATTTTTAGGCTTCTTAACAATTGTTTACATCATGTATATAATATAAAATGTAAACAATGTAAATAACTATACAAGAATTTACCTTTTGACTCAATTTGCAATTTTATTAATTGTTCACATTATAATAATTGTAATGAAATTTGTATATATTTTCTTTTATTTACGTTGTGTAAACAATGTAGAACTTTGTTTTCTTTAGTATTTATTAATATTTTTAAGGTTTTCTAGAAATTTCTTACATGATTTAGCCAGCAAAACAGGCACAGAAGTGGTGATAAATGCTATTCTTTTGGAAGTACTTTGTTTTTATTTTTGCTAGGATTGAGGAACTTTCCTATTATATATTCACATTTAATGTATCTACTCGTAGTCATTCAACACTAAGAAAAATTAACTAATACCACCCATGATGCCCTTAAGAGAAAAAGAAAAACAAAAGCAATTTTTTGTTGTTGTTTATCTAGCAGCATTAAAACCGTTAACTGTGTCACATTTTTAAAAGGTCAATTAAAATATCGCCCACAAGTGGCACAATTTCTTTCACCACTGTAGTATTTTATTGTAATTTAAATACAACTAATTGAAATTCAACTACTCATGTCCTTTTCGATTTCCGTTTTATTTTTTTCTACTTTTAAGTTAACAACTAGCGGTGGGAAATTAAAAACGATTAAAGAAAACAATAGTTAAAAAAAAGAATAGTGAAAAAATTCTACAATTTAGGCCAATAGACCAGAAACAGTTGTATAGATTGGTTGGCAGTACACGCGAATGAGTGCAAACCTTTTGTTTTCACAAAATGATAATGATGATGATGATGGTGGTTTTGGTATTGAATGCACTTTTTAATTCCAATGTTACTGGATTTTTTTTTATATACATATTTCTTGTTGCTGTTGTTATTGCTTTCATTTGTAATGAATTATTTTAACTTCATTGTCATCATTCTGTTGTGTGTGTATCGTTTATTGTAGAATTTTTTTTTTTCTGTTTTGTTTGCAGTTATCCTTGATATACATACATATATTTATCTGGTGACTGACTGTGGGTATGTATGATTTTTTTTAGATTTTTTTTCCCTTTCAAATCCATATGATTTTAACAGTTTTATTGAATAGAGAAATTTCACCTCTAGGAGAGCAATGTTAAAAGAAATTCACCAAATAACTGTTAAACAATGTTTCAATAACCAAATGTTTCTTGTACGAGAGAGAGAGAGGGGGAGAGCAAAATACGTTCTATGTTTTTTGTTTTTACTGTTTCTTCTTTTATCTTAAAAATTTCGGGATAAAATGGTTTATTTTTCTAAACGTGTTGAATTTCAAGAGAGTTAATTTTGTTTAACTAAAAAAGGGAAATTATCTCTCTTTTGTTAATGCTCTTTTGGGTCATTTGACATATAAATAATAAACATGTGATTTTGAGTTGCTTTTTTTTAACTAAAGAAAATGTTACTTTTTCCATTCTATATATTTTGTTGATTTTGTTATTTTAATTTAAATTAATATTTAAATTAATATAACAAAATCAATTTAAATTAAGATTCTAAGACTTTAAAAAAAATATATAAAAAACTTTCTTTAAAGTTTAACATTTTCTTAGACTAACTTCGTCGGATATGACCTATTTTAGATATTTTTAATTTCCGTTAAATTTCAACCAACATGTCTCAACAAGCGTAAGCATTTAAGGAAATATTGACATCTAATACCTAATACTTACTATTTCAACTAGCATCCCCCAACCCCTTAGTACCACTTTGTTTAAACAATTTCAAAGTGCAGTCAGCTATTGTTTTCAAATGTCTTTCTTGTTTTCTCTAAATCTTTCACAAATTTAAGCATCAAACATTTATTTTTTTCGCTTTTCTGTCTGTTTAATTTCCATAATTAACTCTCATTCTATATTCCCCAGCCACTGTGTAATCTGTGAGTGTTGTTTGTGCTTATTTTCCACATAATTTATGCCATAAATATTTAAATTACAACACTTTACATTTACATATAAAGCTACGAATACGTGTGTATTTGTTTAAGCTTTTTTTATGCTGTTCGCCTTATCTCCATACAAATATCTTCAGTAACTTATGCAAGCGTCTTTGCTACAAGATGTCAATCGATATTTATGATACACTGCGAATATACTCTGGAGTATTTGTTAGGATATATGTACATACATATGTATGTATAAATGTATTATTGTGAGTTTATTAGGGTAGAGATAGAATTATTATTTTGGAACGGGAATTTTTTATTTATTATGTACAATTGTAATTTTACATAAATAACGACTACAATAAATATTTAATATCACTGGCAAGTATTTCATCTATTTTTTTCTTTTTTACTGAACTAGAACTTAGCTAGAACTAAACTTGAACTGAACTTGAACTGAACTTGAACTGAACTAGAACTGAACTAGAACTGAACTAGAACTGAACTAGAACTGAACTAGAACTGAACTAGAACTGAACTAGAAC
>NC_060952.1:86765235-86768139 GCF_022045245.1 Lucilia cuprina | reverse complement strand
ATTGTTGTATTACGTATTATTTTAGGTCTCTTTTTTTTGCTATGGTCGGGTCTCGCTTAATTAAATTCATTTATGCAAATGGTAAAATTTTTATAGAGATAATATATAGTGCGCACACACACATATGTATGTGGATAATGTCAATGTGTTAGTAAGCAAGTTAATTAATTTGCTGTATAGTTTTCGTTGGTTTTATTTTAACCCTGCTATTCTGATTGGTAAAATTACTATTGTTTTGATATTCTATAAGTAATGTGATTCTGTATGGAAAAAATCTTCTGATGGAAAATTTCTTTAAATTATGACAACTTTCTATAAGAAAGCTGTGTCATTCAAATGTATTGAAACGGAGGTACATTTATATGCAAAAGGAAATTCTTTATACGAACAGTGTGTTCAAATGGAGAAAATTTTCTGTACGAAAAGTGTTTTCAAATGAAGACAATTATCTATTCGAAAAGTATCTCTAAATGAACAGTGCAGTCTACACAAACACAGGCAAATGTTTGTCTATAAGTCATTTCATCTGTTAGTTTTATTGGTTCATACGCATTAAGACCACACCTTCAATTCAAATGTCGTTTTCTAACTCGTCATTACAATTACCTTTGTCCTGCAAACTTAGTATTTGAATTACTATATAATCAAAGACAATTTGCATATAAGTACATACAAATATACATATTTGCAAATGACTATATATACATATGGGTAGATAAATAGTTGTTAATTTTTTATTAGTTTTATCACTGCTTTTTCATATATTCACTGCAAGTATTTTATAGTATTGCCGACCATAACTTTCTCCCCACAAGTGTATATTTATGTTTATTTTCCTAAATCATTCATATGTATCTGATAGTATTTCTTATTAAAGTATTTATTTAGTTGTCTTTTTGTTTTTTTTTTTAATAATATTTATTTATATTTATTTTTTTATTACATACAAAATACAATGAACACATACTACTTCATTTAGTTATATACACATACATGTATGTATATTTTCTGTTGACTTAAATTATGACGCAATTTTGAAAATAAATACAATAGATTGATCATCGCCATCATCATAATCATTATTAACAAACGCTGTTTGCATTCAAAGGAACTTAGAAAAAAATATGACAATATTGTGAAATAATATATTCAAAATGCGTGGGGAAAATGAAAAATATAAATAGATACATATATAGTATATTTAGAAATAGAAATAATTTAAGAATCAGCTGCTTTAAAGTTGATTTCTTAGACAATTCACATACCTTTTTGATCTAGTTTTTTTATTTTCTACTTAAATGTGTACAATTACGTTTAGGATAAACGGAGAATGAGAATTTTACAACTTTATCTACGCATAGGGAGATATATAGCTCGAGGTCTAAAAATAACCATTCATTCCTCGAAATCTACCACAAATACATATTTCAGCAGAAAATTTTATTTGCTTACGAATAATAGTGATATATACTGGATTCCATCTATAGCAAATATGCACAGCTTATCTATACAATATAAATCAAGTCAATCGTCTAGTCTAAACTTTCTATAGTCTAATCTTTAGACTTATATACAGTTCTAGACTTTAGTCTAGTATTTGGTCTAGTCTAGTCTACAGTTCAGTCCAAGAACTTTATATAGTCTATTCTATAGTCAAGTCTATAGTATATTCAATAGTCTAGTATTTAGTTTAGTCTATAGTTTAGTCTATAGTCTAGTCTATAGTCTTGTCTTTAGTCTATTCTCTAGCCTAGTCTATAGCCTGGTCTATAGTATAGTCTTTAGTCTAGTCTAAAGTCTAGTCTATAGTCTATTCTATAATATAGTCTAAGGTCTATTCAATAGTCTAGCTTATAGTCTAGTCTACAGACTGGTCTATATTCTAGTCTTTAGTTTAGTCTATAGTCTAATCTATAGTCTAGCCTATAGTATAGTCTATAGTCTAATCCCATAGTATAGTCTATAGCCTAATCTATATTCTAGCCTATATTATAGTCTATAGTCAAGACTATTGTCTATTCTTTAGTCTTGTTAATAGTCCTGTTACATACTTATTTGGAATATTAGTCTAGTCAATCTAGTCTAAAATTTATTGTGTAGCCTAATTTGAAATTTATTGTGTAGTTTAATATATAGTCTATATTTTAAAAGCCTATTCTATCTAATTTATAGTCTAGTCTATAGTCTAGTATGCAGTCTAGTCTGCAGTGTAGTCTAAAGTCCGGTCTATAGTGTAACATTCAGTCTAGTCTATAACCTCGTCTAGCCAATTATATGGTCAAGTCATTATTCTAGTCGATAGTGTAGTTTAGTGTTCATTCTTTAGTCTACTTTTATATACGGTCTAATCTACAGTCTAGTCTATAATCAAGTCCATAGTCTTGTCCTTAGTCTAGTCTACAGTCTAGTCAATGATCTTTTATATAGTCTATTCCATAGTCTAGTCCATAGTCTATTCAGTAGTCTAGTCAATAGTATAGTCCATAGAATAGAGTATAGTCTAGTCGATAATCTAGTATAAGTATATTCTATAGTCCATTATAAGTCTAGTCTATAGTCCAGTATAAGTCTAGTCTATATACTAGTTTATATTACAGTCTATAGTCTTGTCTATAGTCAATCATATAGTCTAGTCTATTGTCTAGTCTATAGTCTAGGCTATAGTCTAGTCTATAGTCTAGTCTGTAGTTTAGTCTATAGTCTAGTCTATAATCTAGTCTGTAGTTTAGTCTATAGCCTAGTCTATAGACTAGACTATAGTCTAGTCTGTAGACTAGTCTATAGTCTAGTCTATAATCTAGTTTATAGTCTAGTCTATAGTCTAGTCTATAGTCTAGTCTATAGTCTAGTCTAGTCTATAGTCTAGTCTATAGTCTAGTCTATAGTCTAGTCTATAGTCTAGTC
>NC_060952.1:86759858-86765135 GCF_022045245.1 Lucilia cuprina | reverse complement strand
TTCTAGTTCAGTTCTAGTTCAGTTCTAGTTCAGTTCTAGTTCAGTTCTAGTTCAGTTCTAGTTCAGTTCTAGTTCAGTTCTAGTTCAGTTCTAGTTCAGTTTTAGTAATCCTGTGGCTTATTTCCATCACACTGATTAGTTAATACGCATTTGCATGTCCTAGGCATATCACCAGTACTATGTCATTCCTTTTTCATGATAAGAAATACACTCCTTTCTGCGCGTTTTCTTTTGCCATCTACGTATTTAGCTCTAAACTAATGCACTTTGGAGCACACCGCAACAACCAGAAGATGAATTATTTTAGTTTAACTAGCTTTATTCACTGCACCCTTAGGATTTAAAAATAACAACTTTTATTCCCTTAAACTCAAAGCTTGACGCTCTCTTTGATAACTTCTTTTCTAAAGCATTTACCGCCACTAACAACAACAATCTGAAACACTCACCATAAACTAGAAGTAAAAGCTATAAGTGTTAAAGCATAAAACGAATTCATTAAGCGAAAAAAATAGAGTAGGTACAACAATAACCATAAGAAAACAACAATAATTAACACAACAGAGAACAAATAGAAAAAAGCATTAGCAAGGAAATAATAGGTAACGGGTTACAAATGTCAACAAATACACCAGAAATCAACACATACACCTAAGGAGTTAATGTAAAGAAAATTGAAAAATATAAAAGGGGAGAGAAACGAGAGCAAAAACGATGTCAGTCATTTTGGGAAACTGAAATGTTTGATTATTTAGGGAAAAACGGCAGATTAACGGTTAAGGACGAAAAAGAGTTAATTGTGGTTATGCTCTCCTGTTATGGAGATTTCTTAATCTTCATTTGAAAGGTATTTTTATATGATCAACATTATAATAATTATTAAGCATTTGTATACTAAGTCGTTGATCTTATCTATTAGCTAGTTCATGGTGCTACTCCTAAAGTGAACAAGAACTGAACTAAAACTGAACTAGAACTAAACTAGAACTATACTAGAACTGAACTAGAACTGAACTAGAACTGAGCTAGAACTGAACTAGAACTGAACTAGAACTGAACTAGAACTGACTAGAACTGAACTAGAACTGAACTAGAACTAGAACTGAACTAGAACTGAACTAGAACTGAACTAGAACTGAACTAGAACTGAACTAGAACTGAACTAGAACTGAACTAGAACTGAACTAGAACTGAACTAGAACTGAACTAGAACTGAACTAGAACTGAACTAGAACTGAACTAGAACTGAACTAGAACTGAACTAGAACTGAACTAGAACTGAACTAGAACTGAACTAGAACTGAACTAGAACTGAACTAGAACTGAACTAGAACTGAACTAGAACTGAACTAGAACTGAACTAGAACTGAACTAGAACTGAACTAGAACTGAACTAGAACTGAACTAGAACTGAACTAGAACTGAACTAGAACTGAACTAGAACTGAACTAGAACTGAACTAGAACTGAACTAGAACTGAACTAGAACTGAACTAGAACTGAACTAGAACTGAACTAGAACTGAACTAGAACTGAACTAGAACTGAACTAGAACTGAACTAGAACTGAACTAGAACTGAACTAAAACTAAACTAGAACTGAACTAGAACTGAACTAGAACTGAACTAGAACTGAACTAGAACTGAACTAGAACTGAACTAGAACTGAACTAGAACTGAACTAGAACTGAACTAGAACTGAACTAGAACTGAACTAAAACTAAACTAGAACTGAACTAGAACTGAACTAGAACTGAACTAGAACTGAACTAGAACTGAACTAGAACTGAACTAGAACTGAACTAGAACTGAACTAGAACTGAACTAGAACTGAACTAGAACTGAACTAGAACTGAACTAGAACTGAACTAGAACTGAACTAGAACTGAACTAGAACTGAACTATGTAGAACTATTGTCTAGTTCATGAAATAATCTTTGGGCTTGTATATCTGTGAACTGGTCTATTACATAGTCTATGATCTGGTCTATAGACTAGTTTATGATGTATTCTATTAATGAGTCAATCGACTCATGTTTGACTTAGTTTATTGATTAGAATATGAACCAGTCTATGATCTAAACAGTTGAATGGTCCATAAACCAAACTAAAAAAAGTAGTCCATTAATTAATCTATTGACTAGTCTATTTTAGAAATATATTTTGATTTTCAATAGAAACAACTCAAACATAAAACCGCTAAATTTACAAACTGCCAACATACATTAACAAAAACGGAATAAAAGAATGACAAGCAAAAAAAGGAAAACGAAAGAAGAAAAAACGGGAACATATTGTCATACGCAAAATTCACCACTATCGGACATGGTGAATTCCTTTAGACATTTAGGAGCTGCTGATACTTAAAGTTAACAGCTCCTCTACAGATGAACTAGTAGTCGTTGTCGTGTAGTGGTGTCGCCGTCGTCGTCGTCGTAGAGCGCGTAACAAACAAAACAAATTAAGACAAACTTGAAGAAAAAAAATACATATATATATACACAAACATATGTATATATACTGAGACAAAAAAAAGAAACTTTCAGTATATAACAGAAAAAAATATAAAAAAAGAAAGAAACTTCAAGGAACAAAGTGTACAAAAAAATTATATATATAAATGTAGATAAACTTTTTTTCACACATAAACTATTTAAATAGAAAAATTTATAGGAAAAAAAGAAAATTTATTAAAAAAAAGAAAAATCTTAAAAGTGAAAAGCAAAATGTTTAAATATGCGAAAAGTGATTTTCTTTTTTCTTACTAGCAGAAAGGAAAATGGAAAATTTCTGTATACATTAAAAAGAAAAATCTTAAAAAAAGAGAAAAAGTTTTAAGGTGTTTTGAAAATAATTGAAAAGTAAAATAAATGTTTTAAAAATTTAATATTTTATTTCATATTAAAAAGAAAATGTGAAAATTTTGTTAAAACTTTAGCATATGAAAAGAAAATTAAAAAGGAAAAAATTCTCCATGTAAATAGCTGTGTATAACCATGAACAAGAAGAAGAATAAGCAATTCGAGGAATATATATGTAACCAGGCAGTAAAAGGGCAATTAATCAGAGGAAAACGCAAAAAAACTGCGAGTTTTTTTTTTTCATGTACAAAAGAGCTCTTTGAAATTCACCATACAAAACAAATAGAATAGAACGAACAAAAAATATAGAGAAACAAAAAAAAAAAAAATAAAAAAATATATTAATAAAACAAAATTAACACAATCTAAATGAAACGAAAGAAATTGAAAAACAACAACAGCAACAATAGTGAAAAGAAAGTGTGAAGAGATTTTTATTAAAATAACAACAACAGCAACAAACCAATATATACAAATAACAATAATAACAACTAAAATAGGCAAAAAGAGTTCAACTAACTGTTAAAAGTTACTCTTGAATTAAATTCACCACTAGCGACCCGTTAACTTTTACCACTACACACACACTCTCTAACACAGATACTTATGAGAAAATAAATAAAAAATAAAAAGAAAAGGAAAATAAATCTAAAATTTTTTAAAAAATTGTTAAATAAACATTAACTTTTTTCAAGTTATATTTAACTAAAGTTTAAACTTTTAAACATAAATTTCTTTCTCTCTCTCTTTACCACAAGCTCTTTTCATTATACTCAACTTGTTTATTATAAAAACAGGATAACAGGAATGTATAAGTTTTGCTCTCTTTTGGATTTGATAAAAACGTAAGAAAATCCTTACATTTCACCAGTTTTTCTTTTTCTTTGAAAAAAGGGAAATTTATTAAAGAAAAGTGGCCAAAAAAAATTTCTTCATAATAGAAAATCTTTTTGTAAAATAAAGCCAACAGCTAAATAAATTGTAAAAAGTGTAAATAATTTATTTAATTAAATAATTATTATTATTAAATATTTAAATAAAAAAAAAAGAAAATTAAAACGTGCCTCTATAAATTAAACCTAGAAAAAAATTAAAGCAAAAATTAAACCCAAAGAAAAATCCCCCATAAATTATTAAAAAACCAAATACTAAACATAAAAATTAACCCTCAAAAAAAAAAGAAAGAAATCATTAAATTCCTTTACTCTCTGTTAAACATAAAACGCTCTCTATCTCTCTTTTTAAAAAAAATTAATGCTCTGATTCTATTCCTAAATTAATCACAACTTTATATTAACGAAAGGTGAATTTCCTGTTCGTCTATACTAAATGTTTTCATTTTGGTTTATATTCGTGTTTCATGTCATTTGTTATTAATGTGTTAAAAATCAACATTCAAAGGAAAACAACAACAAAAACAAATAATACTTAAACCTTTTTAATATAAAATAATAAAAATACTAACAAAAAAAAATAAAAACAAATAGAAAAAACTAAAATAATTCTAAACAAATCTTCATAAACTTTTGCTCTCTTGAAGCCCTTCCTCTCAACCAACACAACAACAACAGCTTGAGTAAATTGCTATATCATAGGAAAAAAACAACAACAACATTATTATCTATAACAAAAAGCAAAAAAATTACTAATCATTATATGCAACATGTTTCATTAATTTATAACTAATTAACATAAAAACAAACATACTTACATATATGTACATATAAATATACATATATTTAAGAAAATAAACATAAAACAAACCAATAAATATAATTAAATATTTTCCCAAAAAATAAATATATTAAAATAAGTAAATAAATAACTAACCATACACAATTCAAAAAAAAAAAAAAAAAAAAAAAAACAAACAACATCTACTACTACAACAACCAAAATAAGGATTATTTGAGAAAAAAACAAAAATAACAACGAATATTTACACAACGCTGTTTACAAAACATATTAAACAACACAAGAAAAATCATAATTGTAAGTAAAATTTCTTTCTAATTTGTCAATATATTGTAAAAAAAAAAAAAAAAATCAATCATACGTCTGGTAGAACGTTTGAAATTCTCTTCTTTGCATTAAGTATACGCCGGGGAACAGATCAATTGTAAACGGTATTGCCAATTTGGTGATTTTCAGATTTGAACACTTTTCGCTTTAATAAACAAGCGTAAGGCCTCTAAGATTTAAGTTTTTGCAAAAAACTATAGACTATAGACTAGATTATAGACTAGACTATAGACAAGACTATAGACTAGACTATAGACTAGATTATAGACTAGACTATAGACTAGACTATAATCTAGACTATAGACTAGACTATAATCTAGACTATAGACTAGACTATAGACTAGACTATAGACTAGACTATAGACTAGACTATAGACTAGACTATAGACTAGACTA
>NC_060952.1:86745100-86759758 GCF_022045245.1 Lucilia cuprina | reverse complement strand
GTCTAGTCTATAGTCTAGTCTATAGTCTAGTCTATAGTCTAAAGTCTAGTCTATAGTCTAGTCTATAGTCTAGTCTATAGTCTAGTCTATAGTCTAGTCTATAGTCTATAGTCTATAGTCTAGTCTATAGTCTAGTCTATAGTGTAGTCTATAGTCTAGTCTATAGTCTAGTCTATAGTCTAGTCTATAGTCTAGTCTATAGTTTGGTCTTTAGTCTCTGACAATAGTCAAACCTGTAGTCTTGTCTGTAGTCTAGTGAGTAGCCGACTAAATATAAATCAATATTTAATTTCATCTTTAATCTTAATGAAAGTAATAAGGTTTTTGAATTGATATTTTAAATTGAAATAAAACTTACCAAAGTTATGACTCCAGTTGTGTGCTGTTCTGGTTCTGGATGTTTATATATATTTGCAATTACTAAATATTTTTTTAATATTTGGATATTTATTTTTGATAATGTTTTTTATATCGTTATTAATTTAAGTTATTTTATATATATTTATATTTTAATGATTTATTTCGGTATATAAATGTTTTATTGTAAATTTATATTATTTTTAAAATTATTTTAGACTAGAATAAGATATTTACTTAAATCGTGTTACGTTTTGTTCTTAAAGAACTTGATATGTATGCGATATTTAAGATTTTTTTTTGTTATAAAACTAACTCATTTGTTAAAATGACCTTTTAGTTTTGATGATATTAATATTAGTTAATTTTATTTGAAATAATTAAATTTTAAATTATAAAAGCATTTTCCATGTAAAAAAGGCTTTTTTTGATATGTTTAGTTGATAATGTGTTTTAATTTCTAGTTAAATTAAAATCTCATTATTTTTATATTTATTTGTTTATAAGCTAATTGATATGTAAGTGATAATGAGCTTATTTTCTGTTTAAATATTTATAACATTTTTAATTTTGTTTTTATGTAATTTTTTTTTTAAATTAAATTGATAATTAGTTGGTTTAGCTGATTTTTAATTACAAAAACATTTTTGTTCTTGTTTTTAGAATTATGATATAAAATTTAGTTATTTATACAAATCTTTAGAGATTTGTTATTAAAAATAGCTATGAAAATGTTTAATTTAATTTTTTTTACAAATTTTTAACACTGATATGTATTTGATTAAAATTATTTATTTAATATATTTATTTGTAATTTCTATAAATATTTTTATTAATTTTTGATATTTTATTTATATTATAATTTTTGTTTTATTTTTTTCTATGATATTGTTGTATTTTTATTATTATTTTGTTATATATTTATTGTTTTTTAATGTTTTATTTAAATAATATTATGATATTATTTATTTTTTAATAATTGAAACTTTTACTTTGTTTTATTTTAATCTTTTAAAAAATAAATTTTCTTTTTTCTATATTGGTTTCAATATTTATATTTAATTTTATTTTTTAGTTATATTTTACTGGTTATTTTTTTCTTAAGCACATGTGCTATAACTTTAAACTTCGCAAAATTGTTTTATAATTATCTTTGGATTTTACTTTTTAAATTTTTTTTGTTTATTTTTTAAACTTTTTGTTATTATTTAGATTCCAATTTTTTAAATTTAATTTAAAATAATTTATTATTTAATTTTTATTTTAATTTCATTAATTCAGTTTTTATTTACTTTCGCCTTTAAAATGTATTGTTTTTAAATACTATTTATTTCATATTTTCCAAATTTATTTTAAAATTTCGTGTTCATATCCACTGAATTGGTGATGAATGCTAAAATGAATACAAAAAAAAAAAAAATAATAAGAATAAGTTACAATTAGGATCCATATCATCCACCAAAACTTGTTCAAATATCGAGGATCCGTAACTTAGGTTTACAACTACAGTATTTTTAATTTTATAATTCTAGGGGTCTAGTTCAGTTCTAGTTCAGTTCTAGTTCAGTTCTAGTTCAGTTCTAGTTCAGTTCTAGTTCAGTTCTAGTTCAGTTCTAGTTCAGTTCTAGTTCAGTTCTAGTTCAGTTCTAGTTCAGTTCTAGTTCAGTTCTAGTTCAGTTCTAGTTCAGTTCTAGTTCAGTTCTAGTTCAGTTCTAGTTCAGTTCTAGTTCAGTTCTAGTTCAGTTCTAGTTCAGTTCTAGTTCAGTTCTAGTTCAGTTCTAGTTCAGATAGTTAAATCGACTTGAAGTATTTATTTTTCTTGATATTTGTAACGAATATTTGGTGGAAGACATAAAACAAATGTTTCATTCTATATAACACTGATCTTTTAACATCTAATAAACAAGGTTCAAAATTAATTTCAAAAGAATTGGATATAGTTTGTAGGCTTAGTTTGGTATTTTGAATATTTTGAACTATTTTGTTAATCAATTTAAACTGATATAGTTCTATTAATTATATTATGCGATTAATGCTTATTATTTGTCTTATAACATTTTCTTCAAATAATAGCTCATAAAGACATTATATATTTCCAACAAATTCTCTGGCAGTTATTTAACCTGCAATTGCCAGATTAATAAAGTACAATCTGATTTTTTTTTTTGCAATAATTTCTACAGAATATTATCTGAACAAAATTAAAAAAAAAAATCTACTAGGCTCAAAAACTAACCATTTTCCTTTTCCAATTTTTTCATATCATTGTTGGTTCACTTTTTTGTTGTCTTACCTTTGTTCTAAAGAGTTTTGCCACGTTTATAGGGGGTTCGCTTTAAGCACTCTTTTTTTCCTCTTTGAGTTTTTTGTCAAATTTTTCAAAGTTATCAAAACGTTTAATAAATTCATATATAATTTCACCATATATACTATCCAATCCAATCAAATCTTAGTTTTTAGATGTATTTTTACATGATTTTATAATGTTTTTATAATATTTATTTATATATTCTCTTAATTGAAAATATTTGCTCTCTTTTTTAGCGTTAGCGTTTTTTTAATACTCTTCTACACTTTTGTTTTTATTATTTTCACTCTCTGTTTGTATATGTAAACAGTGTTTTTTATTATTACTCTAACTTAGCTAACACATATTCTCTCCTTCGCTCTCTGTCTTTCCATTCTTTTTTCTCACATTCTACTTTTCTTACGTTTGTTTTTGCTAATTTCTTTATAATGCCTTTATTTATTTGCTTATACTTTTTGCACTTAAATTTCGTTTAAATTACACACAGAAGACCTTTGGCCAATGAAGAAGAAATGAAAAATTAAAGAGAACTGGCCAAAAAATCGGCAACAGCAACAACAATTTACAATTTCTTTTTTCTGATGTATACTTTTCGGCTTGGAAATAACAAATTTTCTACTGCCTACTTTAACAATAATATTAATGGAATTTTTTAGTCTATTTATATTTTGTTGAAAATATTTTTATTAATGATTTATAAATAACTTAATTTAGCAATTGACTTTTAGGGATTTGTTATTATTAGAAAACAGTTTTTTCTGTATATGTATGCTTAAATATTAATAAATACACAATACTTAGCCTATTTTAAGGCGTTTTTAATTGATATGTATAATTTTTATTTGTTTGGACAAAGTTTAATTAATTTCTTTATTCTTTATGTTTATTATGTTTTCTTTTAAATATCAAAGTTCATTGGCAAAATGTACAATGCACTTTATAGTTTTATATGCGTAAATGTTGTGTTTTTTTAACTTTAAATTATGCCATTATTTTTACTCTATTTTTTATAGATACTTATACACAATAAACTTTATTTTTAATTATTTCCATCACCAGCCACCGCTTTTCTTTAATAATTTTTTAAAATTTCCCCAGTTTTTCGTAACAAAAGTAGTGCAAATTTTTTTTAGTTTTCGATTTTCCTTTAGAGAATTTCCAATGTTGAAAAGTTGAATGTTAAACATTTACTCATTGATGGTTGTACTGGTCCATGACGGTGAAGTGAAATTCTATGAATTTTTCATGTTTTGTACTCATTCCACCCATATGATGAGATGTTAAAGATGTTACAAATTCTCCCTGTAGAGATTTTTATTTTAAATGTCTTTTATAAGGGAAGTTTATAAAGGGAAGGGGGGCTTTTTGATTAAAACGTCTCGCCTGTTCGTCTTTATAATCCTGCTTTTTAATATTTTATTATTCAAGCCTAAAAGTTTACTTTATGTTTGATTTCTTTGTTAAATTTATCTCACTTGTCCACTTTGTTTTTTCTTTATTTATAAATAAAACATTTTGCAATTTTCTTAACTGCATGTGATTTTCTATTTTAAGTTTTTCTTTATTATTTTTAAGTGTGGGGGTAGTTTAATGTCAACATTAATATTTTATTAGGGGTAAAAACTTGCATCTTTTATTCTCTGTTTATGTTTTGTTTGTTTTGCAAGAGTCTCTGAGAGCAGTTAATTGTCAAAATTTGACATTTAGGATTTTGTGTAAATAAGGCGCATGTTTCAATTTGGTTGTGGTCATTCTATTACAATTTGTCTATTACAATTAGCCGGCATCGCAACCAGGGTTGTTATGGTAGATGTATTGGTTGTTGGCTAGACTAAGTATAAATTTCTTTAGCAGTGCTTTTAAAACTTTCACTAATAAAGACATTTCATAGGAAGGTGTCTGACATTAAACCTTGCAAAGAAATTTTTTCAACTAACTAACTAACTAACTAACTAACTAACTAACTAACTAACGGACAGATAACATAACTTTAACTACGGCCCAGCAAAAAAAGATCTTCCTAAGAAGCGAAAGAGAAGTAGAATTTACTTCTTGGAAGTACTGAAAAAGAGCTGAATAGGTGATGATTTTAACAGAGATGTTCTTCTTATTTCATTCCAAATTCACTACATCTGAAGTCAGATGTCGTGATTTTGTGAATTTGTCCTAAAGGACATATTCCACCAAAATACAAACTAACATTTGACTTATCTTCTTTCTCCTTAGAGATGTAACGTCTCACAAATGGCTGTTATAACGTCTCAAATTTCAAGGCACGATATCTCTAATGACAGAAATTCAAAAGTCAGAGTCGGATTTAGTACAGCACAATCCTTTAGAAATGTCAAACTTTGTCTCAAAACTTTTTTGATTGGCCTGCGCGATATTTTTCTTCCATATCACCACTGCTGAGTTACACAAACCAATGGAACAAATTTACCAAAAACTTCGGTAGTTTTTGCTTGCCCATTATAACTAAACAAAAATATTGTTATCTTTCTTCCAAAATACAAATGTCATATTGTTAATGTTGTATTAATTTAAATTATTCTTTAGAAATTTCCTTAAAACTTTTAATATATTCAACTCCCACACATGTCATCAACTGATTAAAACTCCTTTCAACTTCATTTACGTCATACAGATGTGCTGTATATATTACTACTTGTGGTCCAGCTGAAAATGTTATACTTCTTTTTGTATTTTCCTGTAAATTTTCATTAAACGTATATATATATGTATATAATTATAAATCAGTACCTAACTCAATATAATAATGGTTTAGGCAAACAACACAACCAACACATTTATGTACTTACATACACATATTAAAACATAAAAGAAATTTCATCATCAGTACCATCAACAGTCAGCTAACAATAATGAGCATTCACAAAACAATGTTTATAGTCCCGGTAGTTTAACAAGGAGTCAAGGTATCCTTTTGCTTATGTTAAACTTTAGTTCTAGTTCAGTTCTAGTTTAGTTCTAGTTTAGTTCTAGTTCAGTTCTAGTTCAGTTCTAGTTCAGTTCTAGTTCAGTTCTAGTTCAGTTCTAGTTCAGTTCTAGTTCAGTTCTAGTTCAGTTCTAGTTCAGTTCTAGTTCAGTTCTAGTTCAGTTCTAGTTCAGTTCTAGTTCAGTTCTAGTTCAGTTCTAGTTCAGTTCTAGTTTAGTTCTAGTTCAGTTCTAGTTCGGTTCTAGTTCAGAATATCATCAACCCAATTTCATTGAATTTTCTCCAAAATTACAACCTTTAGATTGATTACAAAGTTTACAAGCCCTATTCGTGAGTTTAGTTATATGGGTCCTATGTGAAATAAGGAGCCAATCTGGGACAAAAAGAACACCATGTACCAAATTTTATTGAATTATCTTCAAAATTTCGGCCTGTAGTTTGATTACAAGGTTTACATGGACGGACGGAATGACGGACGGACATAGAAATTGATTCTACAAATAACAGCACAAACCCCATAGACTGCATCTTCTAAAGAGTTATAGGGTATAAAAATAACAATAAGTTAAAGTCACAGTATCTCCGAACTGCATGGTTATATAAAATATGTATATAAACTTGTAGTTGTTTACTTATTATTATCAATCATTAAAAATCTACAGCAGCTCAAAATAAAATTAGTTACGCACACAAAAGCACACAGATCAACATCAAGTTGATTACGTAGGTTTTTACTAAACAAACTATGTAGTATTTACCTCCACACACACAAACTTGCACAGCTACATACGTATATGCCACAACAACAACACATTAAATAAAGGATATTGCAGCAACAACCATAACAGCTGTCATCACAGCATTGTAAGAGCAACAATATGTTGAATGTATTTGAAAGTTTTAGGCAGGAATTTTTATTCAAATCAGAAAAAATAATTATACGATTTATAAAAAAGAGAAAACTATTGATATTGTCTTAATAGAATATATTTCATTCTTTAGTTTTACTTTATTATTTAGTTAAAATGACTAAATTTATATCTAACGGTCATAATTTATTACTTGTCTTTCATCGTTGGCAAAATTACTTTCCTCATTTTGATTTTATTTTATCAGTGTAGAAATTTATTTATATTTTGTCGTCTTACATATTTTGACTTGAATGTAATTTTGAGTAATTTCTCTTTCTCTCTTTAATTTTAAAATTACTCTCTTCCTGTCAACTTAATTTAAAAACTCAAGACTTGAAATTCATTGAGCAACTGTTGTATGAAGTAGCAAAACTATAATGTGATAGACGACTTTAAAGGTATTAAATGTTTAAAGCATAATTTTGCACACAATAGTACGTGAATAGAGAACAGTTTCCATAGAACAATTTCCATAAAATGAACATTTTCTATAAGAAAAGTTTCTACATCTTCAATGGGAGAATATTTTCTATAAAACGCTGTCTTCAAAAAAAAAAAAAAAAAATATTTTAATGAGAAAAGTGCATTCAATTCGAAATTATTTTCTATAAGAAAAATGTGTCAAATTGGAGAAAAATTTCTAAATTTTTTAAAAGAAAATTATCCCCAATTGGAGATACATTTCTATATTAATTGAGTCTTCAGTTACATACATGTTTTTTTAAAGAAAGAACTCTCCAATCGGAGATAAATTTTTAGAAGTGTCTCCTATAGGAAGTTGGGAGACAAATTTCTGTAAAAAATTGAAGAAAAAATTCTGTAAGAGAGGTGCCTTTAATCAGACACAAATTTCTATAAGAAAGAGACTTCAATTGGAGACGAATTTCTTAATAAAAGAAATCTACATTAAAAAAACATTTCTTTAACAAAATATGTCTTCCACTGAAGACAAATTTCTTTAACAAAGGTTTCTTCTATAAGAAAATTGTATTTAATTGGAGAGAAATTTTTATAAGAAAGACGAATTTTTTATGAAATTGGAGAAAAATTTCTATATGAAAGGTATCTCTAATCGGAGACAATTTTCTATACGAAAAATTAGATACAAATTTCTGTAAGAAATGTGTCTCTCAATGTGAGACTAATTTCTATAAGAAATGTGTCTTTAGTTCGGCCAAATTTCTACAAGAAAGGTGTCTTCAGTTGGAGGTACATTTCTGTAAGATGTTTTTTATAAGAAAGTTGTCTAAAGCTAAAATTCTATAAGAAAGGTTCCTTTTATTGGACACAAATTTCTAAGAAAATGTCTCCAATTGGTGAACAATTTCTATTTGAAATGTGTCTTCACTTGGATAAAAATTTCCATAAAAAGGTGTCTTAAATTAGATATAAATTTCTGTAAAGTGTCTTCTACAGGAAAGTTCTCTGAAGACGAATTTCTACAAGAAAGGTGTCTTCAATTGCAGACAAATTTTTATAAGAAAAGAGTCTCCAATTAGAGGCAAATTTATATAACAAAAATGTCTTCATTTAGAGAAAAATTTCTTTAAGAATTATGTCTCTAATTGAAGACAAATTTCTCCAATTGGATATAAAGTTCTCCAAAGGCGAATTTCTACAAGAAAGGTGTATTCAATTGTGGACAAATTTCTATAAGAAAAGAGTTTCCAATTAGAGGCAAATTTCTATAACAAAAATGTCTTCATTTAGAGAAATATTTCTTTAAGAATAATGTCTCTAATTGAATACAAAATTCTATAAAGAAATGTTGGCAATTGGAGAAAGATTTCTATTAGAAATATGTCTTCACTTGAACACAAATTTTCATAGAAAAGATTTCTCCAATTGGAGATAAATGACTGTAAAGTGTCTTCTATAAGAAGTTCTCCGAAGGCAAATTTTTATTAGAGATGTGTAGACAAATTTCTACAAGAATAGAACCTCAAAATAGAAACAAATTTCTATAAAAAATGTCCTAATTTAAAGACAAATTTCTATAACAAACATGTGTTCGTTTAGAGACAAATTTCTATAAGAATAATGTCTCCAATTGGAAATAAATTTCTATAATAAAAATGTCTTCATTGGGAGACAAATTTCTATTAAAAATTTGTATATGAAAGGTGTCTCCAATTGGAGTTATATTCCTGCAAGGTGTCTTCTATAAGAAAGTTCTCTGAAGGCAAATTTCTATTAGAGATGTGCGTAGACAAATTTCTACAAGAATAGAAGCTCCAATTAGAGACAAATTTGTATTACAAAAATGTCTTCATTTAGAAACAAATCTCTATTACTAAAAATGTTCTCATTTGAAAACAAATTTCTATAACAAAAATGTCTTGATTTAACTGTAAATAAGTGTCTTTGATTGGACCCTTTTCTCTATGAGAAAATTATTTTCAATTGAACTCTATTTTCTTGCAGGTTTTTTCTAAAACTAAACTCAATTGGAGTCAATTTTCTATAAGCAAAGTGTTTTTAAATAGAAACTAATTTCCACAAGAAAACTGTCTCCTATTTGAATAAAAAAACAGTCTACTATTTTCTATATGAAATGTATAATTAATATCAAAGTATTCTCCAATTCGAAACACTGTTTTTATAGAAAATTGCAGCAATTGGGAGAAACTTTTCTTATAGAAAATATTATGTAGGAATGAAAATGATTTCAGATTTAAAACTTAAAAATAAGAATGACGATAAGAATACCAACCTCATCAGTATAAACAGATGTATACAAGATAATATTCCTTTACACATACGTCATCTGGTATTTACGTTACTGACTCAAAATATTAAAAAAAAAAATCCACTTCCTACGTCTTCAAATACCCCTTTAGATCATGACAAGCATTAGTGTAACAAAAATAAACCCTAAAAAAAGTATATAAAATATTTTTGCCAAAATAATAACAAAGAAAAATACACACTCATAATATATTATTTTATACACATATACGACAACAGCGGCAACAACAATAGCAATAAGTTAAGGATACACATGCAGGATATGAAAATATAAAAGTAGAAAAAAAACCAAAACACAACAACAATATGATGCAAAAGGAAATACAGGGGTAACAAGAGTTATCAGCTACAGATAGAAAAAGAGAAACAGAGGCTGAAAGAGACACACAAAAAAGGAGAGTAGCAAAAAACCTAAAGACAAACAAAGAACAAGCTGAAAATAAAAATCAATAAAAAGCTCAATGACGTCAGTATTAAGTATACATACTACGTCTAAAAATTATGTATGCAATAGTATGTGTGTGTGTATAAGATTGTTATGATATTTGCTAATGGTTTAGTTGTGTGTATATAGAGTTTACAGCCAGTAGTAGTTGTAATAGTAGCTGCAACAAACAAAAAAATGAAAAACTGAAAACATATTCATTGTAAAAACCACCACAATGGCCACCATCATCAACTGCACGCCATCACTTTACTTTACACAACAAAAGATTTTCGGTTTCAATCACAACAACAAGAACAACAACAACATTAGAGAATACTACAGCAGCTGAGTTTAAATAGCAAAAAAATAAAACAGCAACACGCATAGTTAAGCTTTAAAATTAAATGTTAGAAAACTGACGTATGTTTTTATACTAGATTATATCAAACAACAACAACAACAACTAAATGTTCATCCTCGGCTTCTACAACAACTAAGATAATGTCAGAAAAAATATATATTGTAGTAAAAAGTAAAGAAGCTCCATGTCATAAAGGAAAAATGCGTAAAATTTTCAAACTTACAACTCAACCCACTCATATTTACATCAATTTAGTATTTACTATTTTAAACAAAAGGATTATTCAAAATATTAACACAATTTTAAAAATTTCAATGTTATGGGATACAATTTTTTCTAAGAAAAGTATCTCCAATTGGAGTTTATTTAAACTAATTTAGGGGGATGCAGATTTCCCTAAGAAAGTTGCTTGTATTCAGACACAATTTTCTTAAATTAACATAATTTCCATTCGTTACTATTTTCTGTAAGTGAAGTGTCTTAAATTGAAAAATATTTTCCATAGAAAATATGGCAAATGTATCACTGTTTTCTATAGAAAACATGTCTATAAATAACTATTTTCCACCTCTAACAGAGATTATTTCCTCTCAGAAAAGTGTCTCCAATATGACACAGTTTACTAAGTATAAAAAAAATGAATGGAGAATGGGAGACTACTTTCTATAGAACAGTGTTTACTATTTTCTATAGGAAAGATTTCTCTCAAGCAAAGTTAAAATTGTACGAGAATAATGTTTCCAATAGAGAAAAGTTTCAATAACGAATGAAACACCATTCAAAACAAACTCTTTTTTCTACAAGTCAAGTGTATCCAATTTAAAATATTTTCTATAGAAAGAGATACTAAATGGACACTTGTTTCCATAAGAAAAGTTTCTTGAAGTGGAGAATATTATTCATAAGAAAACTTGATCCAGTAGTGCCTCTAATAGGTTAAAATTTTCCCCATGAAAGGTAATCCCAATAGAAGACAATTATCTATAAGAAAAATGCCTCGAAATGAAGACAATTTTCTATAAGTAAAGTGCTTTGAATGGGTGATATTTATACCCTACACCACATTAGTGAGGAGGGTATATTGGGTTTGTGCTGATGTTTGTAATGGACAGGAATGTCGAGAGTTTAACGTGAGTACCTGCCTTGATGGCCTTATCCCACGGTGGTCTTTTTCAACCACTGGGTAGACTTGAGAACGGTCTACCATCGACCCTTTGTTCTTCAATGAAGAACACCGGTGGCAATTTTTGTATATTGGTTCTGACCGGTCCATGTACAAGTACTTTGCTGGTGTACTCGAGCTATCTAATCTCTTGACTATTCGTTGGCCTCTGTTGATTCGGCCACAGCACCTAGAAACATAACCGGTAGACCGAATTACGATTATCAATAAGCCGTAGACATTATTCTTACTCACAGGGACACACTGTGATAATTCTGATATGAACAAAGTAAACCCTGAACATATCTGGACAAGGAAGGAAAATTCAATGGTATCAAATGTATATGATACTTTTCATCCATCATCATTCAACCCAGCACACATCTCATTTATACGACACATTCATAAGAGAAAAACATACGACATATTCATTAGGTATTCATCCCGTACCATATACAATTAGTACCAACTCATTTCCAACGCTTAGTCCCACAATCACTCGAATGCTGGGTATCTGTTGCTCTCGGCAACACCACCCAAATTATCCCGAAATATTGACAATAATATGGGACCTATACCAACCTTTAAGTATACCAATCGGCTCAGAATCATTTTCTGAGTCGAGTTAGCTATGCCCATCCGTCTGTGTGTCCGCCTGCCTATCCGTCCGTCTGTCTCTCCGCTTGTCTGTCCGTCCATGTAAACCTTGAAATCAAACTACAGGTCGCAATTTTGAAGATAATGCATGCAGTAGGCTTGCAAATGGTTAAGATTGGTCCATTATTTAACCTAGCCCTCATACAACTGAACCCTCGAATTGGGCTTGTAAACCTTGTAATTAAACTACAGCAATTTTGTAGATAATTCAATTAAATTTGGCACATGCTTTTCTATGGTACAGTAGACGGTGTATATTGAAAATGGTTAACATCGGTCCATTATTTCTCCTAGCCCACATATAACTGAACCCGCCGAATAAGGCTTTTAAGTTCATAATAATGTTTAATATACTCGTACCTCGAAAAAAGCTGCAAAACCAAGTTCCATACTAGCCTTAATGACTCTTATGAACTTTATAATTATAGGACCTCATTAGACCCTAGTCCCCTTCAAAATTTGACATAAATGTCCACAATTTCTTTTCAACAATAAATGCCTTAAGTATATTTAAGAATCAATTCAACTTAAATGCTTTATTAACAAAACCAAATCAATTGTTTTCTCCAAGAAAAGTGCTTCAATGGGAGGAAATTTTCTTCAAGGGATGTGTTTTTAAACAGAAAATATTTTATGAGAAAAATATCTTTAATAAATGAAATTTTCTATAAGAAAAATATCACAATTTTCTGTAAGTAAAGTGATTTCTATTGTAGATAATGTTCTTTCCAATTAGACCATATATATTCTAAAGAAATATAGATTCCAAGTAGAAAACACTTTCTATAACATCCGTTGTCAAAGTATATATGTATGTACATACGTACGGCGACACTATGTTATGTTGACAAAGCAACGTTGTCAACATTGCAAAAATTCGTTGTTGAAATCTAAATTTTATACACATCCGTTGTATAAATGTTAACAAACTATGTACCCAGCAAAAAAAGAACTTTCAAAGAAGTGAAAAGGAAGTAGAATTTACTTCACGTATGTACTGAAAAAGACCTGAATAAGACATGATTTCGTAATAGGAGGAATGTTCTTTTTATTTGATTCCAAAATCATTACATCTGAAGTCATTCCCAGGAAGTAATATCAATGTTATTTTTTGGAAGTTATTAGGAAGTGAAATTTTTGTATTATAGAATTCAACTAACTCAATTAATATAAACACAAATAAATAAATTACACGCATTTATCAATTAACTCAAAAATAAAATTGGTCGAATTCAAACAGTTTCAAAATAAAAAAATATACCTTCAATTAAAAAAAAAAACAAAAATTTTTTCGCTTCTTTGAACGTCAATGAACATTACTTCATATAAACATGTTTAATCATTCCTACTGTACGCCCTTTTCTTTGTAGTATTTTCATATTTGATGACAACAACAATATTGTTATACCTTTACACTGCTTTACAGTTTTTCACTGTTGCCTGATATTGTTGTATTACTCTCATTATTTTTGTTGTTACCCATTTTTGTGATAACATTTTGGTAGGAAACTTTATTTTTGTTGTGGTTGTTGTTTTGTGTGCAAAAATACAAAGCAAACGGAAAAATGTGAAATGGAAAAAAATTGTAACACAAAAAAAAATAACAGATAATGTTTGACAGCATGATTTTGTTTTGTAGATAAAATGTCCAAGATAACAAGAAAACTGTTTTTCGTATTTTTAATTTTTTGATATTTTTATTTTTGTGAGTGCGCTGTTAACGTAATTTTGTTGTTTTTAACCCACATAAACGGGATTTTTTTCATATGTGAGTGAGGGTTGAGCATTTAGAAAAAGAAGAAGATGATAAATACTGATGATTTTTCTATTTAATATGGTTTTGATTTTAAGTTGGGTGGGCCTGAAGTACGAGGTACTAGGAAGGGGTATATATTAAACAAAATTTAGCATGAAATCATTAGTTTAATCTTAAAAATTAAATACGTTAAATCATAAAGTATTATAGTTGAGTGATTATAAGCTTCAATTTGCTTATCACTATTAAATGTTAATTCTGCTTAAATAAGTTTGGAAATTTCTTTGATTAAATATATTTTTAATTGCAACTTTGTACATATTTTATTTAAAAATTCGTGCTAAATCCGAATTAAAAAAGTTTTATATTAAGAAAACTGGAGCGTGTGATTACTATTAAATTAAGTACGCGTATTAAATATTACTTATACGTCTTCGATGAACCTTTTACAATTCTTCAATTCTACTTCAGTTTTAGGTCAGTTTTAGATTAGTTTTAGGTCAGTTCTAATTCAGCTCTAGTTCAGTTTTAGTTCTAGTTGAGTTCTAGTTCAGTTCTAGTTGAGTTCTAGTTCAGTTCTAGTTCAGTTCTATTCAATTTGCTTATCACTAGTAAATGTTAATTCTGCTTAAATAAGTTTGGAAATTTCTTTGATTAAATATATTTTTAATTGCAACTTTGTACATATTTTATTTAAAAATTCGTGCTAAATCCGAATTAAAAAAGTTTTATATTAAGAAAACTGGAGCGTATGATTACTATTAAATTAAGTACGCGTATTAAATATTACTTATACGTCTTCGATGAACCTTTTACAATTCTTCAATTCTACTTCAGTTTTATGTCAGTTTTAGATTAGTTTTAGGTCAGTTCTAATTCAGCTATAGTTCAGTTTTAGTTCTAGTTGAGTTCTAGTTCAGTTCTAGTTGAGTTCTAGTTCAGTTCTAGTTCAGTTCTAGTTCAGTTCTAGTTCAGTTCTAGTTCAGTTCTAGTTCAGTTCTAGTTCAGTTCTAGT
>NC_060952.1:86710976-86745000 GCF_022045245.1 Lucilia cuprina | reverse complement strand
CTATAGACTAGACTATAGACTAGACTATAGACTAGACTATAGTCTAGACTATAGACTAGACTATAGACTAGACTATAGACTAGACTATAGACTAGACTATAGACTAGTTTATAGACTAGACTACAGACTAGACTATATACTAGACTATAGGCTAGACTATAGACTGGACTATAGACAAGACTACAGACTAGTCTATAGAATAGACCATAGACTAGACTAGATTATAGACTACACAAGACTATAGACTAGACTATAGACTATATAGGAAACATATATAGTGGAATATGTCTTGTTTTCATGCGTCATAATATTTTCGGTATTTTAATGGAAATTAAATATCCTTGTATAACCATATTATACATATACAAGTACATATACTATCCCTAATTTAACTTATCCCCAACATTATTTTACTCTCCTTATAAGTATTTGTCTTATACTTAAACCTTTCATTGATTTAATGCTACCATTATACTGGTGTTAAAATTTTATTGTCAAAAAGAAAAGCACAAAAAAAAGAGAAAAATTAAAGACTATTAAAACTTTATTATTTCTCCAATAAAGTAGAAAAACGGAAGGGGACAAAAAATAATGAAAATTACATTATTCCTTTATGACTACTGCTCGTAGATAGTTGATTCCTTTTTTTCATTTCTTTTCCGGGTAGCTAGTGAATTAATATTTAGTGACAAGTTTATGGAATTTTAACGATAATGTCCACTATTTTAATGGAAATTCATATAAAATGGAAATATATTGTTAATAGTATATAAGATGGCAGGTGGCTGGAAAATAAATTTAACCTGGATGTCATTGGTTTATTGAGTGGAAAAAGCAAACATACAATCGTGTATGTATGTAAATAGAATAGCTAAACGAGAATGTTAATCATTTATCATATCATTAAATAAATTTAACCTAATATATTTTATATAAATAAAAACAACTTGTTTAAGAAAATATCAAATAAACATAGGCTTTACATATGGACTTAATTAGCTTCTTTAAATATTTTAACTCAATCTGAAAAACTTGTTGTTATTTATTTACTAAATATTTTTCTATTAAAACCTATACGATTTTCTATTTTTACCTTTCTTTAAACATTTTTAACAAACATTAAACACTTACCACAAAATATGTGCTAATATCCTTTTGCAATGACCACTGTTCTGTAACAATAATAAGAAAAAAAAGGATTATATATAATAAAATAAATTTAATACAAAAATATATTTACATATTCATATAAGATACAAGACAAAGAAAAAGATCGTAAACCAGCAGCAAAAAGTACCATGTGGTGTTAATGGTAATTTTTAATTTTGTGGTTTTTCAGTTAGTTTGCTAGATGTAAAGTAGGGAGTAATAATAAATGGGACGATAGACAGGGCAAGAGACTATGGACAGTCTGGGATATAAACCATAGACAATAAACTTGACTATGTGCTAGAATGCTAGAGCATTGACTAGACTATAGACTAGACTATAGACTAGACTAGACTATAGACTAGACTATAGACTAGACTATAGACTAGACTATAGATTAGACTATAGACTAGACTATAGACTAGACTATAGACTAGAATATAGACTAGACTATAGACTAGACTATAGACTAGACTATAGACTAGACTATAGACTAGACTATAGACTAGACTATAGACTAGACTATAGACTAGACTATAGACTAGACTATAGACTATACTATAGACTAGACTATAGACTAGACTATAGACTAGAATATAGAGTAGACTATAGACTAGACTATAGAGTAGACTATAGACTAGACTATAGACTATACTATAGACTAGACTATAACCTATAGTCTAGATTATATACTAGACTATTTACTTAACTATAAGCTAAAGTATAAACAATGCTATGGACGATGTTAGGAGAGACTCTTAAATACTACTATTTATATTGAAATTGTTCCTGAGAGTATTTATTACAGTATACATATGTATATACGTGTGGAAATGCACTTCTTAAACTATTTTAAAAAATTAATACAAAGCATTATTAGCAACATTACATATAATTAAACACTTAAATAATTAAAACATAATTATACTAATACCCCTAACCAAAAATACTCATTCTAAACATTTGTTATTTGCATGCAGCCAGCCTTAGCTCAGCCCTCAGAAAATATGTAAATTTAAAACCATATTAAAACGTCCTTTAATATTAATGGTGACAGTATTTAACTTTGCTTTTAAAGTTTTATTTCTAACTGATGTGTTTTGTGTGTTAGTAAAGGATATCAATTTAATGGGGCTTATAAAAAATTCCTTTTTCATGTTTTTTACACATACACACTTTTGTCATATCACATATTTTTATATTTAAATAAAGCGTGTAATTATATTGTCATAAAACATTTGTTAAAACTCACACAGACGTATTTTGAATTTTTATTTATTGTTTGTAGAACAGTGGTATAAAATTGTTAAATATTAAATTAAAATCGACTTACTAATCACGAAATCATAACAGATGGTCTACGACCAATTTTGTATTATGATCCACTAAAATTATCTAATTCGGAAAGAGCTACAAATTAACACTAAACTAAAAACTATCTTGCGTAAGTGCGATTTAGTCTTATTTCAAATTTTGTAAAACTTTGTAAAATGTTATTAACTTTGTTATATAATTATAATTTACAACTCTTTTTAATATGAACCACATAAAATTTTTGTAAAATTAGGAGTGAAAACTTTTCAATACATAAGTATTAAAAGAGGCATTCCCTGCAAACATTTAATATCGCTAAATGCACACAGATTGTTTTTCACGAGATTAGACGTTAAAGCGCAATTCTAAACTAAATAGACCTGAACAAGAACTGAATTAGACCTAAAACAGACATAAAGCAGAACTAGAACTGAACTAGAACAAAACTCGAACTGAACTAGAACTGAACTAGAACTGAACTAGAACTGAACTAGAACTAAACTAGAACTGAACTAGAACTAAACTAGAACTGAACTAGAACTGAACTAGAACTGAACTAGAACTGAACTAGAACTGAACTAGAACTGAACTAGAACTGAACTAGAACTGAACTAGAACTGAACTAGAACTGAACTAGAACTGAACTAGAACTGAACTAGAATTGAACTAGAACTGAACTAGAAATCTTTTCTTTTTTAAATGTTTGCTGGGATGAGATCTTTAACAGGAAGTTAATGTGTGTAAAAGTATATTTTGGATGTATCAAAATACATGTACTTTTTTTATTAAACAAGTTTAGAATGTATGTGAAAATGTTCCACAACATTGGCAATAAAATGAAATTTAATTTTCAATTACTGCGGTTGTCGTTTGACGACCCAATTTACATGTTTTTTACATTTTGTTTTTTTGGTGTTTTTTTATATTTGCTGCCAATAAACTCCAAAGAAAAAAGTATTTTTTATACAAATTTTCTTCACAAACACACTTCAACAACATGGGCGGCCACAAGACAGATTTTTCTGAAATAACTTGGGCAAAACGAGAAGCAGATGAAGTTTTATTTTTTATTATTTACAGTTTCCAAATGTTTAAGCAATTGAATTATGCCAAGGTTTTGTTGCTGTTGTTTTATGTGTCTTTTTCTGTGTTATCAAGTAAAAAAGTTTCTGCTTTTAGTCTTCAGCTACAAGGGTTAATCAAAAGTGCCTGTGAAGTTGTTAAAAATAAAGAAATTTCTTTTTCAAATTATTTAAAATTGAAGATAAAAGAAAATGTTTGAATAGCTATAATGTTATTAACATTGAAAATGTTTTATAAAAATTAAATTATATTTTAAGCTTAAATAATATTTAAATGTCTGTTAAATGTCTTAAAAAATTTAAAATAATTAAGAGAGTTATTTAAGAAGGTTAAGACTTATGTTTATATTAAGGCATTAGAAGAATAAACGTTTTATAACTTTGGTTTATAAATTTCAATTAAATGGATAGGCAATTTTTAAGAGATGCTTAAATTAAGATTTGGAATATCTTTTAAAGGATTTATATATTTGCTTCAGCAAAAAACATTTTAAAGGAAAGTAGCAAATCATGGGTACAAATTTTAAAACGTATTTATGTAAATAAATATATATTTATGAAGGCTATATTTTCAATAAATTTTAAACAAAAACTTTTTGAAATATTTATTAAGAAAGTGTGTTAGTATATTAAGATTTTAATTTTATAAAATATTGGTTTATGGGTAAAGTGAGTGATTGATTGTACTATTAGATTATTTACAATTCCAGTCTATATTCTAGTCTATAGTCTAGTCTATAGTCTAGTCTATAGTCTAGTCTATAGTCTAGTCTATAGTCTAGTCTATAGTCTAGTCTATAGTCTAGTCTATAGTCTAGTCTATAGTCTAGTCTATAGTCTAGTCTATAGTCTAGTCTATAGTCTAGTCTATAGTCTAGTCTATAGTCTAGTCTATAGTCTAGTCTATAGTCTAGTCTATAGTGTAGTCTATAGTCTAGTGTATAGTCTAGTCTATAGTTTAGTCTATAGTCTAGTCTATAGTCTTGTCTATAGTCTAGTCTATAGTCTTGTCTATAGACTAGTCTATAGTCTAGTCTGTAGTCTATAGTCTAGTCTAAAGTCTAGTCTTCAGTTTAATTTAGAGTTTAGTATCTAGTCTAATCTTTCTCTAGTCACAATACAGGCACAAGTCTATTTTTAAGAAGTAGGATAAGGTTTTCAGAAAACTTTCAAAATATTAACATTTAAATTATAATTCCACAAAACTTCTTTGATTTCCTTTAAAGCAACCATTCTAAATCAAAAGTTTTTATTTTTTTCTCTTCTACAAGCATTCGTAGGAGGTCTAGCATGAACAAATAAAAATCGATATTACATTTTTTTCTAATTGCCCTGGTATTTCTTTACATCCTTTAAAAAACTGAATGCAAAAGTGTGTATTTGTGTGAGTGGTTTTTACCGTTACCCCAAATACATACATACATATGAATTCCACAAGACTTGTACAAAAAGGAAAAATAAAGAAAATCTTTAACCACAAAAAATAGAAAACAACACTGATACTAACATTTATTTTTTTCTTTTTTTGAAAGGATTGTATTTCCTTATGGGCTTAAAAAACAGTTTGGTTGTTTTTTGTTTTTTTGAACAATTTTTTATTGCTGTTGAACAAAAAACAATACAAAATTGTTCAGTATTTTTTTTAAGTGCATATTAAACCCCATGTTTACACCCACATTTTCATACACACATGTATGTATGTATGTTTGTGCACATATGCATTTATAGGTGGACAAGTGCAGAATATTAAGGTGGTTAAAGGTCGAATATCAGCCATCTATCCATCTATCTACCTAGTTATTTTCGTTTTTTTCCTGTCGCCAAGTGGGTGTATTATTTTTCTCATATTTCCCTCGCTTTATGAGGCCTTTCTTGGTGGTAGTGTCAAAAAAAACCCCAAATACAATATGATGCAGGTGAATGAGGTTTTTTAATGACATTACGTGTCATGTATGTGTATTTCAGGTTTTTTGTCTATAATTTTCATTTCACCTTAAAAAACAGAAAAAATTAAAATGGAAAATATTCATTTGGTCAGTACATGTTTTGTATTTGTTTTTCTTTTTTTAAGGACACTTTTTAAACACTTTGTTGACGTTTTTTAATGGATTTTGTTTTTATGGGACAATTAAATGTTTGTTTTTTAGTTTTGTTAAACTTAATGATGTACATAAATTGTCATTGAAAATCTATTAAGAATTTTTATGTTTATTGGAACTGCTGCTGGAAACAAAAAGCAATATTATTTGGTTCTAGGGAAAAGCAAAGGATATGAAGCAAAACACTTTCAGGAACAAAGCATACCTAACACCGACATAATAAACTAAGTAAGTAAGTAACTAACTAACTAACTAACTAACTAACTAACTAACTAACTAACTAACTAACTAACTAACTAACTAACTAACTAACTAACTAACTAACTAACTAACTAACTAACTAACTAACTAAGGGGATGAACCCTGCTCATGCAGTACATTGTGCTGGAACTAGGAAAATAGCTTATGGGAGGGCGGATAGACGCAGTAGTGTTTGTGGACATTCGTTTTAACCCTGTTTACATTCAAAGTTACGGTGAATACTTCTGCAGGAAGTTTGTTCCATATACGAACAGTGCGTCCGAAGAATAAATTTTGCCTGTGATGTGTTGATGTCCACTGGCCAACCTGGCCAATTAAATGGGTGTGTTCTTGAAGACAGTCGTGTGCTACGTAAAAATATACGTGTATCTGGAACGAGTTCCTTATTTTCAGAGGAACCATTATAGTATCGATAGAACAGTGAAATACACCCCACATTGCGACGGTTCTTAAGTTAATCAATAGAGTTGGATGACATACTGTCACGGATAAGTACCTTCTCTTCTACGCGGTCGAGTAGCTTCAAAATAGACTTCGAAGCTCCGGTCCATACATGAGAGTTGTATTCAATTTTAAGTCAGATATAAGTTTTGTAACTAGTAAGAAGATCAGATGGAATGAAGAATGTTTTACACCGTTTCAAAAAAACCGAGACACTTGAATGCTTCTTTCGACAGTTGAAAAATGTGTTTAGTCCATCCGATATCGCACTGCATTTTCATTCCCTGAACACCAAGAGTTTCTGATTCCATTTACCATATTTACTGTTTACACGACCCCATTCAGAGATTTTTATCAAGTCGTGATTAAACGATTCATTCATATTGCGCCTCATTGGTCCAATCTCTTTGAAACCTTAAATCAAAAGAAACAGAAATGCCGCTCCAATTGTAATCTCCATGAAACCAATAACAACTTAAAACTATATAAATAAAATAAGATGTTTTTAGGAAAACTTTAAAAATATTAAAAATCTACTTATGCTCATTAGGATATTATTTTCTTGTCACAAAACATGCAATAACATGTTAAAAATCTACTTTTTGGAAGCTTTATTAATATACCCTATAGAAACAGAGCAACAATCACGGAAAATTATTAAATGAATCATAGATCGTCGGCAATATCAATCAATATTTCCAGCAGCATTATGTCTGTGTGTAAAAAGTAAATCTAGAAATCTATAAATACAAATAAATAAGAAATAACAATAAATTTACTATTATTAATGTAAATATACAATGTTGGCGTGATAGTCATCATCATCATGTATGTTTGACAGTTTTATACTCAAACATAATTATATACACTCAATTACATACGTATGTCGATATGTGCAGGTGACATATTGAGAGGGCATCAGAGCTAGACCCTGCAAGTCGTGTTAAAGATATCAGTCCAAAAAGTTATTTTTTTTTCTATTTTGTAATACTCCACCGGTGTTAGAAATCGAATTGATACTTTACAACTACAAACACACTTCACTTCACATATCAAATGAAAAACAATGAAACAGATTACTTTGAATGGCTTAAATAACTGCTTCCTATCTAAAGATTCAAAAAATATCATGGAGACGTATCATGATATTTTTAATTCAGTCAGAAGAATATAAAATTCAAAAAGTTCTATTTGTGAAATGAAAAAGTATCAAGGTTTTGGTCTTACAGAATCATACTTAATAAGGTCTTTGTGTGTTTAGTTTCATGTGTATTTGAAACATTCAAAAAGCACCACCTAAAGAATGCAAAAGTACCAATAAGTCACCTCATATGACTACCCATTCAGTCAGTTCTCTCTTACAAAATCTCATTTAATACGAAACTTGTGTGTTTAATTATGTGTTTAAAATTGAAAGCAAAATTTTCAGTTCATGTTATTGTACGAAAACCTTACAATTTCATTGTCAGACAATCAATTTATCCACCAACAAATATTGTGTGTTGACACTGTTGTCAGTTTGTTGTATGACAAAAGCTACCAGATCTTCTTTAGGTGCATATGTTCTTTTAATGTACAGTTCCATCTGACGTTTATCTGACTTACTATATAAGGATTCAAAAAATATCATTTGAAGCAAGGATACGTATCAAAGAGACCCCATTTATAGATTTTAATTCAAAAAGTTCCATTTGGGAGATGAAAAAGTATCAAGCTTTTGGTCTTACAGAATCTTATTCAATAAGGGCTTTAGTTTAGTTTCATGTGTATTTGATTTTATACATTAAGACATTCAAAAAGCACCACCTGAAGAATGAAGAAGTACCAATATGACTTCCCATTCAGTCAGTTCTCTCTTACAAAATCTCATTTAATACGGACCTTATGATTTAATTATAGGTTAAAAATTGAAAGCAAAATTGTCAGTTCATGCAATTGTACGAAAACCTTTCAATTTCATTGTCAGACAATCAATTTATCCAACAACAAATATTTTCAGTTGACACTGTTGTCAGTTTGTTGTATGACAAAAGCCACCAGATCTTCTTTTAGATGCATTTGTTCTTTTAATGTGCCGTGTTGCCACTCCAAACATTTATCAGACAATAGTTCCATCTGACAATGGCAACGTAATGAGTTTACACGATAACAAGATCTGTCTGATAATATTATTGTTTTATAATAGTCAATAGGCTTTATCTGACAACTCTACAAACCATAAAATTTTATATTCACATGATTTTTTTAACAATTTTGCCAACATTGTAAGATCTGACCACCGTGTAGACGTATCTTAAATACTAAAAATTTATTTAACAATTTTTAAAATTATATAAATATTGGTTCAGTGACTACAAAACAAAACTAAATTTTGAGTTTTTCTCTTTACAGTGTTTTCTTGCCTTTATACGTCTTCTAAAACTACCGGGAAATGTCATTTCCCAGCAGTCATTCAAATGTATGTTTGTTAATTTTCATAATATTACAAAAAAAAAATGAACAATACCGAGAACAAACATTGTATTATTTATAATATTGATTGATTGACAAGTTTAGCATTAATTTTTCATACAGCACAAACAACAACAAGTAATAACACTAAAATACTATAGTCCTTTTTAACATTTACCCTGGAAATGACAAACAAATACGTGCATGACACATACACTAAGTACAATTATTCAAAAGTGTGTAAGAGGCGTTTTAAATCATGTGTGTGTGTTGATGTGCGTGTGCAGGGACTAACCTGTATTTTTGACATCAGGACTTGCATATGTCTATTTTTTGTTCCAGCCTTAAACCACTTATATGGAAATTATCAATAAATAAACAATTAATTTTAAATTATGTGATACAAGTTTTTCCTGAATGAATAAATTAGGGAAGGAAAATTTATCGGTGTAATGCTAACAAATAAAAGGGTTAGTTTAGGTAAACTTTTGTTTTTAAACTTATAATAATGGGTTTAAAACTACGGTGTTCACGGAAGCAGTTGTTGTAACGCTGTTAGCTTATGTGAAACAAAAACTATTAATTATTGAAATTAAACTATTGAAATTATTTGAAATTAAGTTTCCAGTTTATAGGTTACACTTACATACTAGTATTCTTCGTATAAAAACTGAAACGAAACATTAACATCAAATATTTTTCTTCCTAGTTTTTGCACTTGACAAGAATGTAAAAGTAATAAATTTATATACCATAACACTTTATAACCAATTATTGTTTTTAAAATTCATATTTAACATTAATGGTACATTTTCTAAAATTTATTTGATATTATATACACCATACACCTAGGGATATTTATTAGTCAGTTTCGATTTCTTTCGCTCTAAAACATGAATGTTTAAAAAAAGTGGGAAAAAAACTAATTAATTTTCAAGTATAGTGTGTATGTTGTAATAGTTAAGCATTATAAGGAAAAATTTACAATGTATACATATAATATACATAATAACAAAATTCTAAGGCAACCTAACTAGTAACAACGAAAACACTGATTTAAATACGTACCAGCAATATTGGATGATTGTACCGAACCTAAGATTTGTACTGAAGAACTTAGAACAAGTTTCGTAACATGATAGATAGATAGATAGATAGATAGATAGATAGATAGATAGATAGATAGATAGATAGATAGATAGATAGATAGATAGATAGATAGATAGATAGATAGATAGATAGATAGATAGATAGATAGATAGATAGATAGATAGATAGATAGATAGATAGATAGATAGATAGATAGATAGATAGATAGATAGATAGATAGATAGATAGATAGATAGATAGATAGATAGATAGATAGATAGTTAATTAGTTAGTTATTTAGTTAGTTAGTTAGTTAGTTAGTTAGTTAGTTAGTTAGTTAGTTAGTTAGTTAGTTAGTTAGTTAGTTAGTTAGTTACTTATTTAGTTAGTTAGTTACTTACTTAGTTACTTGATTTGTTTTAGGAGCTCTCCTAATTTTCCTATGAAGTCAACCTCTTAAACAAACATGAACTGATTACTGGAGTTGAAAACATAATTTTACTTTTTTCCCCATAAATCAACACTTACTTATACCAACTCGTAAATGTACAAATTTATATACAAGTATATTCTTTCACATTTTTATATATTCATAAAATTGTAATGAACATTGAAAAATTCTCAATTTTTAACATGCACATACTCTAAACAGTTAAACCAGCTAAATATTTAGCTTAATTAGTAAAAGCATCAATTACATTTTCATATTTTTTTCTTTCTTACAGCTTAACCTAAAAGTAGGCTATAAAATTGTATTCAACTTGTTTGAACTAATATATTTAACATTCTTTAACTGTTTTCTATGTAAATTTTATTAGTTAATTTCCTTTTTTGGGAAACAATTTTTTTGTTGTTTTATTTTAATAATATGATTTCATGTTTTAGGTTTCGTGTTTAGTTTTTATTTTTTTTTCATTTCATGATTTCCATTTTGTTGGTGTCAAGGGAAATTTTTCTAAGTGTTTTTATTGAAAGTTACCCCCTAGTTAAGAAAGAAAGAAAAGTATATTTGGCTAATTTTTCATAATATTTTATATTGCATATTTTTTATCATTACATTAGATGTTTTGACATTTTGGTGTTATATGAAAATTTCTGTGAAAGCAAAAATAATAAATTTGATTCAGAACGACTATACAATTCCCTGTAAAAAAATTTGTAATTTGAAACTTACTTACATTCAGTTCTAGTTCAGTTCTAGTTCAGTTCTAGTTCAGTTCTAGTTCAGTTCTAGTTCAGTTCTAGTTCAGTTCTAGTTCAGTTCTAGTTCAGTTCTAGTTCAGTTCTAGTTCAGTTCTAGTTCAGTTCTAGTTCAGTTCTAGTTCAGTTCTAGTTCAGTTCTAGTTCAGTTCTAGTTCAGTTCTAGTTCAGTTCTAGTTCAGTTCTAGTTCAGTTCTAGTTCAGTTCTAGTTCAGTTCTAGTTCAATTCTAGTTCAGTTCTAGTTCAGTTCTAGTTCAGTTCTAGTTCAGTTCTAGTTCAGTTATAAACATTTAACCTAAAAAAGGACTGTGAGTATCAGCCACAATACCGCTTCCTAATCAGCATTTAAAGAACATTGCCTTTTATCCTCACATTTTATTCACTTAAAAAAATTATGAAGAAATATATCATTATTTATGACCCACTTTAAATAACCACAAAGCAGATAATAATATTCAACAAATTTGCCAAGACACTTTATAGCTTTTGGGAATTAAAAAAAAATTTAACTTAAATTATTTTTTAATATCTTTTTATAGACACCAAAATATACTAAGAAATTGTATAATGAATTTTAAAACAAATTTCAAACGTTTCAAAAAGTCAACATAAATATAATACAAAAAACAAACACCTATTAAAAAAAAAAAAAACTTGTAACAGTAAGCAAACTCATAAATATGCAGTTTTTATAAAAATATATATTTTTTTTTTCATTTTTCTGCTGTTATACTTGGAATATTTTACAGTCAGTTAGTTCGTCTGGTGTTGTGTTCAGTTGTATAAAAATTTCAATCAGACACAGGTTGTAGTATTGCTGTTATACAACAACGTATCAGTAGACAGTAACCGCAGGACTTAATTTAAAAATATTAAAAAGAACAAAAATACCATAAAGTGAGAAGAGTTTAAATAAAATGTTATTTATAATACTTAATGTCAATATACTTAAAGGCAAATGTATAGACAGGAAATTGTGGATATGTCACATGTACTTGCTGTTTAAGTAGACAACGAATACCCAACAATTTTATAAGGACTTGTATGACTTTAATGCAGACAAATAATTATTTTTTTCATTTATAAAATCTCTGGTAATCGGACAGGAATAGAATCACTTGTAAGAACCTAAATGAACAACAAATAATCAATAGTTTTTTTCCACAATACAACTTATTTAAAAATGTAAGTAGTTATTTAATACGCCAAAATTATTCAAATTTAAACTCACATTACGATTTGCAGGGTATCTCCTTAAAAGTGTACGGTAAATAAGTACACGGATCAATATTTAAATACTTGTATGTGTATTAAGATAACAATGTACTTATAATTTGTATTTAATCTTTTTTCGATTTAAATTTATACAGACATGTTGTAAAATTTTAAGTAGTGATATGTTTTTTTTTTTGCATTAAAGGGTGTCCCTTTAAAAATTGTAAAATATTAAAGATAACTAAGGTTCTACGTGCATGTTCAAAAGTTGCCACAACAAATGGAATATAGACTAGACCATAGACTAGACCATAGACTAGACTATAGACTAGACTAGACCATAGACTAGACTATAGACTAGACTAGACTATAGACTAGACTATACACTAGAATATAGACTAGACTACGGACTAGAATATAAACTGGACTATGGACTAGACTATAGACAAAAAAATATAGACTAGACCATAGACTAAACTATAGACTAGACTATAGACTTGAATATAGACTAGACTACAGACTACACTATAGACTAGACTATAGACTAGACGAAAGACTAGACTATTGACTAGACAAAAGATTAGACTTTAGACTAGACTTTAAACTAGACTATAGACTAGACTTTAAACTAGACTATAGACTAGACTTTAAACTAGAATATAGACTAGAATATAGACTAGATTATAGACTAGACTATAGACTAGACTATAGACTATAATATAGACTAGACTATAGACTATAATATAGACTAGACTATACAATAGACTATAGACTAGACTATAGACTATGCTTTAGACTAGGCTATAGACTAGACTATAGACTAGACTAGAATATAGACTAGATTATAGACTGTACTATAGACTAGGCTGTAGATTAGACTATAGACTAGAATATAGACTAGACTACAGACTAGACTATAGACTAGACGAAAGACTAGACTATAGACTAGACTTTAGACTAGACAATAGACTGGACTATAGACTAAACTATAAACTAGACTATAGACTAGGTTATAGACTTGAATACAGACTACACTATAGACTAGCCTATAGTCTAAGAAAAACGTACAGGCTACGGATGTACTTTCCTATCATACAGAATGACAATTTCTATAGAAAATTGTCCTTGGGAAACCCTGTTTCCTTACAAAACTTTTATATTGTGAATATTTTCTTTTTCCTGTATGATTTTAATATTTTTAAAAAATGCGTGTGCTGTCGCTTGTATGTAAATTTTCATTTAAAAATGTATTAAAGCATTAAAAATATGATTGTAACGGATATAAGACAGACTCAGTAAACAGTCAGATGTTGCAGATTAAATCTAGAAGACAGAACAGAACGTATGATATCACATAGTGAATGTTGTTGCAAAGTTAAACTTAATACAATAAAATAACAGTAAAATAAAACGTAAAATAATAATTATTATAATGAAATATAGTGGTTTATATAAAAGATTTTATTTATATCAAAAGCAGCGATAGAGAAAGAATAAAAAAAATTAGGATAGAAAAATTGTTGAACAGTAAACTGGAAATGATGAGCTTGTTTACTAGACCATTGGGTAGACCATTGACTACACAATAGACTAGACTCTAGACAATATTATAGAACAAACTATAGAATATGCTATAGACTAGACTATAGGCTAGACTATAGATTAGACTATAGGCTAGACTATAGATTAGACTATAGGCTAGACTATAGATTAGACTATAGACTAAACTATAGACTACACTATAGACTAGACTATAGACTAGACTATAGACTAGACTATAGACTAGACTATAGACTAGACTATAGACTAGACTATAGACTAGACTATAGACTAGACTATAGACTAGACTATAGACTAGACTAGACTATAGACTAGACTAGACTATAGACTAGACTATAGACTAGACTATAGACTAGACTATAGACTAGACTACCTTTGATATTTTAAATTAGTTTATAGACTAGACAAGAGTATTTTTATAACATTTCGTTCTAAATTTACACACTGTTCAGCAGTTAATTTATTAAAAATATTTATCTAAATGTAGCAAAAGTTAACTTATTACGAATTATCTCTAAGTTATTTCGAATAGAATTTTCTTAAAACTGTTTAAAATTAATCAATAATGCAATTTCAACTAAACTTCACCAACAAGTCGATTGTCATAAATAAAATAAAAAATCCTACATAAAGTTTAAATATTACAACAACTCAAATATTTTATCCCTTAATATGCATAATCATGTTTAATAAAGTACTTTAAAAATTCCTATAATTATAATTGAATAATTAATTGTTTTTCTCTTGTTGGAAGAAATTCATATCTTTAATATCTGTTATAAATAATTATTATTACACATGTACTATATACATATATGTAAATACATCCATACATATGCATGTGATGTAAGTAGCTTGAATATTTATTACAAAAGAATCCTTTAGTTAAATATTTATATGAATTAAGAAGTTATTATTACAATAGGTTATAACCAGGACAGGGATTTTCATGCACTAAAAAATTAACAAGTAAGAGTTCTATATTCGGCTGTGCCGAATCATATATACTTTTCATAATGATGGGTTAAAAACCAGTCAGTAGTACTGCAAAACGGTAAGGTGCCAAAAAGTGCTCTTTTATGGGTTCTCACTTCATCCAGACTCTACATAATTAATTTCATGTTTTAAGGTTTCATATTATAGAAATTTCAAATAGTACCTTTGGTAGATTGAAATTAGCATAATTTTTTTGGCGATTTTTTGAACATTTTACTTTTTCGAAAATTTTTCCTTTTCCTACCAAAAAATATATAAGATGTTTACAACTGAAAGTAGCTTGTATTCAAAAAATTATATACTGAAATAAAGTATGAAATCTCTACTTTTGGAAACAGGTAAAGAAATTTGCGCAAATTTGCATAAGTATTTTTGGCGATTTTTTAAACATTTAAATTTTTCGAAAAATTTTTCTTTTCCTACCAAAAAACGTAAAAGATTTTTACAACTGGAAGTAGCGAGTATTCAAAAATATTTATATGCAGAAATAAGGAGCAAGAAAAAAAGTTTGCGCAAATTTGCGTAATTATTTTTTGCGATTTTTTAAAAAAATTACCCTTTTTCTACAAAAAATAAATAAAATAATAAATAAATACGATTTCTACAACTGAAAGTAGCAAGTATTAATAATATGATGATAATGTAGTATTTTATAAATATCATTTATTAAAATTTACCTTTTAAATTAGCAAAATTCGTTAGATTTTGGTTTGTTTAATCCATTTCCTTCATTTATTGAAAATATTTAACATTCTCTTAAACACACAAACACAATTTTCTCTTAAATATAAAAAGGCCATAGAAAGAGCTTAACTCAAATTATTTCTTTAATTTACTCTTTACTTTTTTGTTGCTCTTTCATTTAATTTTCTCTTTTTTACCAACATAATTGAACAGCCTATAACACTGGCTCAAGCTTAAAATGAACTTTTATTTATTTCCTTTAACGATTTCATTCTACAATAACAACAAACACACACACACTATTACACAAACCGTAAAACAGACCAACCGACTTAACAACAATACGCCTAACACGTATAAAAATTAGATACACACATTTTTTTCCCAACGACTGCGCTGTTAGCTGCGCTTTTTTCTTAACAAAATTTTCAAAGACAAATTTACACTTGAATTTCATGATTTTTTAAAAAACTTTATAACTTTCTTATAAAACAATAAACGCACTTCATTTTTATTAATAAATTATAATTATTTAAACACTATTTTTATTATTAACTAAATTTTTAATATTTTCTTACGGGACCACACACTCGCTGTTGAAAAATTACCGACGGAACTGAAAACTAAAGAAGAAACGACAAAGGAGCTTTTAGTTTAGGTTTGTTTTTGACATGTGTGTGGCTAATTGAGAGGATGTAAAAACGCATATGTTTGTAATAAAAATGCCAAAAAGGAATGAGTGCAAAATGAGAATATATTTTTAATATTTTTGTGAATAATTTTTTATAAATAAAGTAAGTTATCATTTAAAACCGATATTGGCAGAGCTTAAAATTTTCTTGCCTCACTAACACCACTTCAGTTTATGTTTATGCATTCTTTTTTTCGGGTTTTAATTAGGATGGCGGTACATTAAGCACTCATATTGCCAGGTTATCACACGTTTGTCCAGAGAAAACCCCACCAAACAACCTATAGCTTCATATAGGAAGTTGGAGCATCCGGACTTAATTTCATCAAAAGTATTAATGGTCTCCACCAGAAAAAAGTTTTAGAGTTTTAATGGTCTCCACCAGTAAATATTTGAGTTTAAATGGTCTCCACCAGGTTATATCGTGAGTATACATAACCGCACTCTGAGGTAAAACGAAAGCACGCGTTTAATGAAGACAACGCATAACTTAGAACAGTTATACAAAGTAGTGCATTAAATTAGTGCGGGGTGAGAAGTAATTCTGTCGAAAGCCCAGCAACAAGCACAAGCCTGACCGTCCTTAAGAAATAAAAACGATGACGCGAGAGTTGTTCCCCAACTCAGACCTGAATTACAACTGTTATGCATTCTTTGTACTGAAAGAAAAGTTTGTAACATTTTCTAGTGTTGTATAGTGTATTACTTAACAATGTATTCTATATGAAATGACAAAAAAGCGTTACATTTTGGATTTTTTATGAATATATGTTAAAAAAAACTAAAGCATAAACTATTGCTTTTGTTAATTGTCATCGGAAATGCATTTATTCGCACTTTATGATATAAGGTGGACCTTAATATATACTCCGTGCTGTTAAAACTAATAGGGAAAAAAGTGTTGTTTCAAATAATTTATTTTTTTTTTAATATTTTTTGTTTGTAAAGTGTTTTTCTGTGAAGTTTTGGTTAGTTAAACAGGCACGCAGATATCATTATGAAAAAAGCTGAAAATTTGAAACAAAAACAAATTATTTAACTTTTAATAATGTCTTTTTTTAATTCTAATTAATCATTTACACTTTACAAACCTAAAATATTTTTTCTAAAAATTAGAACATTTTTGAAAATTTTGTTTAATTATACCCTACACCACTTTAGTGGGGAGGGTATATTGGGTTTGTGCTGATGTTTGTAACATGCAAAGTTAAAGTATGCAAAATTAAAGTATACCAATCGGATTGGAATCATTTTCTGAGTCGATTATGCTATGTCCGTCCGTCCGTCTGGCTGGCTGTCCATGTAAACTTTGTGCGCAAGGTACAGGCCGCAATTTTCAAGATAATTGGATGAAATTTGGCACACACGCTTCTTTTGGCCACACGCTTCTTTTGGCCTATTGAAAATGATTAAAATCGGTCCATTATTTCGACTAGCCCCCATACTGGTATAGGGTATCATATGGTCGGCTACGCCCGTTTCATACTTGTTTTTCGATTAGATCTTACATTATCTCTATTTACTATATTACTTTTATCGCTTTTGATTTAGTTTTGAGAATTTTTAAATTGAAATTGTTTAACAATGGGAAATAAATTGGCGGACTATAAAACTTCGTTTATATGGGAAACTAATAGAATTAAATTCTTTAAATTTTTCACTATGAACTTAAATATTCATCTGAACAACGAAAAAAAGCGGACGTTTATCAGGGGTTCTTAAAGCCCCCATATGAATTAAATAGAAAAATTCGTATATCTGAGAAACTTTTAGAGATAGTATATTCACATTTTACTTAAAAAACTCTGACATTTAACAGATCATTTAGGTGCCACGCCCCCAAATACTAGTCCGCCCACTTTTTCTTCTAAATCATATTGACACTACAGTGGCTCGGACAAAATTTGTGAATTTTAACTGTTATATTATCTCTTAATATAGGTATGGCTCCTTGTCCACTTGAAATTTCCAGATATACTGAATATGCTGTGAAAATTGGTTTAGTCGTTTTTCCTAGTCTATAATGTTCAAACATACAAATAAACACAAATTCATTTATATATGTATATAGATTTTCGTTAAATTTAAAAATCTTAAGTTTTTATTGAAATTTTTATGTTTATTGAATAATATTAACAAAATTTCGCATTCATTTGGAAATTGTTATCGTTTGCAGCACACTGTCAAACAATTTCTTACATATAATTATATATAAACAAATTATATTTTTGTTTAAACTTTAAAGTCCCATCAAAACATTACAAATTTTAAAATCTAACCAAAAAATAAAAAAAAAAATAAAAATTTGTTATTTTTATAAAAAAAATTAAGTTTTATAAACTGTAATAAAATATCTAGAATTTACAATCATTATTAAAATTTAAGCAAATTACTTTCCTATTTCACCATACGACACTCAAAATTACAAACGAGCCGTATGATATACGTCTGAAACTATAAACTTAATTGAGAAAAACTGCTTTGTTAGTTTTTTATTTCGTAATGCTGTGTTCTTTTTAAAAGATTTCAAAGTTTTAAGAAGTACATTTTTCAAAAAAATATTTTAAAATACTTCTACTGATCAAACAATGCCAAATTTTGATGTTAAGCTAACAAAAAGAGTTGTAAAATATTTTGTGTTATTTTTAGTTTATTCTGTCAAAATGAAAAGATGTATAAAAAATTTTTCAATATTTTTTTTTTTTTTTTTTGAAAAAATAATATTGAAAATTTTAATAGATGTTTAAGGATAAGAATTATAAATAAAAGACATTTTTTATCCTTACGGAATAAAATAAAAATAATGCAAAATATTTCCCAACCCTTCTTGTTGGCTTGCCACCAAATTTGACATTAGTATATGTATTTTAAAATATTTTTTGAAAAATGTACTTCTTAAAACTTTAAAGTCTTTTTGAAAGGGCACAGGATCATGAAAAGAAAATCTAAAAGTACAAATTTGTTCCCTTAAATTTAACAATTTTTTCTCTTTTTGTCGGACGGTGTTTTACATTTTATATTTATATTATTTAAATATAATTATAATATAATATTTTTAATGAATATTTACTTCAGTAATTAAAATTTAGTTATATAAATATTTTAAAAATTAATTACCCTCTATCTTCTTGACGTTTTTACCAAAAACAAACGCGTTTTTACAGGCTCCCAATTAGCCACACACATGTCAAAAACAAATCTACACTAAAAGCTCCTTTGCCGTTTCTTCTTTAGTTTTCAGTTCCGTCGGTAATTTTTCAACAGCGTGTGTGTCATCTCGTAATAAAATATTAAAAATTTAGTTAATAATAGAAATATTGTTTAAATAATTAAAATTTATTGATAAAAATGAAGTGCGTTTAATGTTTTATTAGAAAATCATAAAGTTTTTTAAAAAATCATGAAATTTAAGTGTAAATTTGTCTTAGAAAATGTTGTTAAGAAAATAGCGCAGCTAACAGCGCAGTCGTTGAAAAAAAAATGTGTGTATCTAATTTTTATACGTGGCAGGCGTTTCGTTGTTAAGTTAGTCGGTTTGTTGTAGGGTTTGTGTAAGAGTGTGTGTTTGTTTTTATTGTAGAATAAAATAGTTAAAGGCGCAGTCGTCAAGAGAAAATGTGTGTTTAATACTTGGCAGGCGTGTCGCTGTTTTGTCGGTCGGTCGGTCGGTCTGTTTTACGGTTCATGAAAGTGTGTGTGTTTGTTGTTACTGCAGAATGAAATAGTTGAAGGAAGTAAAAAAAAGTTCGTTTTAAGCTTAAGCAAGTGGTTTAGGCAAATAAAATAAGTTGATAAAGAAAAGAAAATGTAGTTAAATGAAAGAGCGCAACAAAAAAGTAAAAAAAAGTAAATTAAAGAAATAAGTTTATTTACGCTCTTTCTATGGCATTTTTATAAAAATAAAGTGTTTGTGATATATGAGAGTTTTAGTTTTAGAATTACCGGAAATGTATGTATTAAACAGATATTTTATAACGAAGTCTGCAAAATAAAAAGGTAAATTTTCATATAAATATGTAATTATGTAGTCTTTTATAATAAGGTCGACTACAATTTATTTAGGAATATTAATTTACAATTTATTTAAAAATTATGATTAATATAGTAATTAATATTTAAAAATTCCTTATACTTTTGTAATATTATATGATCATAATTGTTTCCAGAGCTGTTTGCAAAGGATGAGAAAAAAACTTATTTTGCATATCCAAATCATTATTTTCTTTGCGTTTGAATTACAATAAGCTAAAAGCTTTGGCAATTCAGTTTTGAGCTTTTTCTGCTTCAAAGCTTTTATTCTAAAAAGATATCATATCTCTCTCGCGTTTGCATAACTCGTTTAAATTAAAAAGCTTTTTCCTTATGTTCATGCAGACACTTTTTTAAGTGTAAAAGTTGAACTAGTTTAATACTAGTAAGATGCGCATTAAGTCTATCTCTTTCCATCTCTTATGTTATTGAGATGGTTATATAATCGAGAATGTAGGAAGCTAAGGCATATTCTTTGTCATTGGTGTTATCAACTTAATTTTAAAGTATATAGTTCAACCACTTTGTGATGATGTTTGTAACACACATTAATATTGGTCCTATACCCACCTTAAAGTATACCAATCAGCTCAGAATCATTTTCTGATTAGATATGTCCTTCCGTCTGTCCGTCCGTCCATGTAAATCATTTAATCAAACTACAGGTCGCAATTTTGAAAATAATTCAATGACATTTGGTAAATGATCTTCTATTGTCCCAGTGACGAAGCCTATTGAAAATGGTTAAGATCGGTCCATTATTTCACCTAGCCCCCACACAACTGAACCCGCCGAATAGGGCTTTTAAGTTCACAATTATGTTTAATATACTCATATCTCGACAAAAAGCTGCAAAAATTAGGTTCTATACTAGACTTGATGAACCTCGCGAATGCCATAATAATAGGTCCTCATATGACCCTATGAAAATATGTACATATTAGACCGACTCAATCTATATGGAAAGCAAATTTTTGACCTCATATCTTTGTGGAAAGGTAGCTTTGAAATCAAAAAGTTTCAAAGTGTCTATCATTTGAAGCTTTTTATCCAAAATATCTATATACACAGAAAAAACTGAAAATCAGTTTTAATTATCAAAATAACTGTATCAAGCAAGAAGGTGATTAAAACAATCAAATTATTAATCGATTACACACAACGTTAAAGGAATACTAGACCATTAACAATGCGTTGAGCATTTACAAAAATTATCACTTTATTGTCACAAATTGTCAAGAAACTTTAATATTATATGGCTAAAAAGAATTATAAATATTGCTAGCAAAAAATTCAAAATAAATCTAAAACAGAAAAGAAGGCCAGAAAATTTTTTTCAATCAATTAAAAAATTAATTGAATTAATTAAAAATTTAATCAAAATTTTACACTTAAGTTTCAAACAGTTTCAAAAAAAGAGATAATTAAGAAAAATAAAAATTTGTTTAAATAAAAAATAAAGAAAATAAAAACATGTTAATTGAAAATAAACTACCGATAATTTTTTCTGTGTACTGGTCTATAGACGAATCTATAGACTGGTCTGTAGATCAATCTAAAGACTAGCATGTAGATCAATCTATAGACTGCTGATCTATACAGAGATCACTTTATAGACTGGTCGGTATATCACAATATAAACTGGTTTATAAATAATTCTAAGGTCTGGTTTTAGGATCTCTCAATAGACTATTCCATTGTTTTATTGTAAAGATCAATATATCAATCTATGGACTTGTCTATATCAATCTATAGACTGCCTGTATACCTATCTATAGACCGGTGACATATAGACCAGTCTAAAGACTGGTGACCGATAGACCAGATCGCTTTATAGATTGGTCTGTAGATCACTGCATTATCTGGTTTATTAAGTTTCGCTACCCAATCAACATACAAATAAAGAAGTACCAAAATGTCTCCCATATAGTTTCTAGTTTCTACATTTAAAAAGTATCATTTGAACAACAGAAAATATACCAAAAACATGCGTCTTGTAAACTCCACCTCCGGTTATCGTTTAACCGAAAGTTATTCTGCCGGTTAAAATATCTTTTGTATGCAAACTGTCAATTTAACCTTAAGATAAAAAATAACCAGACATTGTGATAATGGGGGTAAGTTATGGATTCTCATCAGTCATGTTAAATTTTATGTTGCTATGTGCAATATTAAGTACTTTTTGTTTAGCAAAAGGTACTAAGTATATTAAATATAGTTGTTTCAACATAAATATTATTAAAATTCAAAAATTACAATTAGAATAATAAAATAAAGGAATAAATTCTTCCTAGAAATACACTTTTACGAAATTTTCACTAAATATTCCGTGCTTTAATTTATATATCATAGATAGCACTCAAACAATTTAAATCTGCATTAATTTGTTCCGGAAAATTGTGCTTTCAAAAAGTACCAAACAATTTACCCGAATGTTTTTTTTTGTGTGAGTAAATAAAGTATTTTTGAAATTTTATAAAACTTGGTTCAATGAGTTTTAATAATAATAATGAATTTCCCGTCTTTCCCCCCCTTTTTGGTACTTTTTTCTATTCAATAATGTATATTGATTATCAGAAAATTCTCTTTCCTTATAGAAGTCGTAAAATTTTAGTTTAAAAATTCGAATTTGTTATTGAATATTTTTATGTTAATTGAATAATTTTAACAAATTTCCAACTCGTTTAGAAAATTATATCTTTTGCAGTGCATTGTCAAACAATTTTCTTCGGATTAATAGAACTCAAAAGTAAGTCTAAAAGCAATAAAAGTAAAATTTTAAATATGGTTTCAGGAAATATCAACATAATTATACTTAAACAAATAATAATAGTAGTTTTGTTTAAAGTCACATTAAATCATTAAAAATTTGAAAATCCAACCATAAACTTAAACAACATTTTTAAAATTATGCTATTTTTATGAAAAAATATTTTAGGTTTATTAAGTATGAATGACTAATTAGAATTAAAAAAACATAATTAGAAAATCAATTTTTTGATTTTGTTTAAATTCTAAAGAATAATTACTTTATTCATACGAATATTTTAAATAAATTATTACTAACATGTTCTCATTTTGCACTCATTCTTCTTGGCGTGTTTATAACAAACAAATGCGTTTTTACATCCTCTCAATTAGCCACACACATGTCAAAAACAAACCTTAACTAAAAGCTCCTTTGCCGTTTCTTCTTTAGTTTTCAGTTCCGTCGGTAATTTTTCAACAGCGAGTGTGTCGTCCCATAAAAAAATATTTCAAATTTAGTTAATAATAGAAATAGTGTTTAAATAATTAAAATTTATTGATAGAAATGTAATGCGTTCAATGTTTTATAAGAAAATTATAAAGTTTTTTAAAAAATCATAAAATTCATAAAATTTGTCTCAGAATATTTTGTTAAGAAAAAAGCGCAGCTAACAGCGAAGTGGTTGAGAAAAAAAATGTGTGTATCTAATTTTTATACGTGGCAGGCGTATTGTTGTTAAGTCGGTCGGTTTGTTTTAGGGTTTGTGTAAGAGTGTGTGTTTGTTTTTATTGTAGAATAAAATAGTTAAAGGCGCAGTCGTCAAGAGAAAATGTGTGTTTAATACGTGGCATGCGTGTCGCTGTTTTGTCGGTCGGTCGGTCTGTTTTACGGTTTATGAAAGTGTTTGTGTTTGTTGTTACTACAGAATGAAATAGTTAAAGGAATTTAAAAAAAAATCGTTTTAAGCTTAAGCAAGTGGTTTAGGCAAATAAAATAAGTTGAAAAAGAAAATGTAATTTAAATGAAAGAGCGCAACAAAAGTAAAACAAGAGTAAATTAGAGAAATAAGTTTATTTAAGCTCTTTCTATGGCCTTTTTATAAAAATAAAGTGTTTGTGATATATGAGAGTTTTAGTTTTAGAATTACCGGAAATGTATGTATTAAACAGATATTTTATAACGAAGTCTGCAAAATAAAAAGGTAAATTTTCATAATAATAAGGTCGACTACATATTTATTTAGGAATATTAATTTGCAATTTATTTAAAAATTATTATTAATATAGTAATTAATATTTAAAAATTCCTTATACTTTTGTAATATTATATGATCATAATTGTTTCCAGAGCTGTCTGCAAAAGATTGCAAAAAAACTTTTTTTTACTTGTTTAAATCATTCTTTCCTATGGTCTTGAATTACAATAAGCTAAAAGCTTTGGCAATTCAGTTTTAAGCTTTTTCTGCTTCAAAGCTTTTATTCTAAAAAAATTTCATATCTCTCTCGCTCTTACATAACTAGTTTAAATTAAAAAGCTTTTCCCTTATGTTCATGCAGACACTTTTTTAAGTGTAAAAGTTGAACTAGTTTAATACTAGTAAGATGCGCATTAAGTCTATCTCTTTCTATCTCTTATGTTATTGAGATGGTTATATAATCGAGAATGTAGGAAGCTAAGGCATATTCTTTGTCATTGGTGTTATCAACTTAATAGTGAGGTATAAGCGTTTTTGTCTAATTTTAAAGTACATAGTTAAACCACTTTAGTGGGGAGGTTATATTGGGTTTGTGATGATGTTTGTAACACACAATAATATTGGTCCTATATACACCTTAAGGTTACCAATCGGCTCAGAATGATTTTCTGATTAGTTATGTCCGTCGGTCCATGTAAATCTTCTAATCAAACTACAGGTCGCAATTTTGGAGACATTTCAATGAAATTTAGCACATGATCTTTTAGAGTACCTTAGACGAAGCCTATTGAAAATGGTTAACATCGGTCCATTATTTCACCTAGCCCTAGGGTTGCCAGATTCCGATTCGCAAAAAGCTGGACATTGGGTTTAAAAATGCTGGACAATTTTTTGCTGGACACAAAAAAAATACTGAGAAATTTTGTTAATTTTCGTTTTATGTAAATAATTTCACACTGATACACCAGAAAAATGAAGAGGTTCTTGTATGCCAATTCCGTTTTTTTATAGTCCATAGAGTACGAATATATTTTTAGTTTTCCCCGATCATTTTTGAAATTTAAAATTTAAAAATCATAATTTTTTTATCAAAATCAAAAATTTTTAAGATTTTTGAAACTGAATTAAATGCCTCGTATTTAGTTAACCTTTTAAAATAAGTAAATATTTTGATACATTTCGGTATAATATACAAAAACACATGTATGTACAAAATTGCAGACCATTAGCTTACTTTATGAACATTTAAAATTTAAAAAAAAAATTTGAAATTTATCAAAGTTTTTTTCATTTATTTTAAAACTGTACTTTCAGAACCATGCTTTATAAACAATAGTCACAAGACTATGGACATTAAAAAAATCCATATAATAATTTCATTAGTGCTTTTTGGTGCAAATATATACGACTGTAAAAAATTAAAACCAAAATTTGGAGTTTTTCTATTTTTTAGTATTTTTAGTGTGCGCGCATTAATAAAATAAATTTATGCAAAGCTATTGAATAGGTGTAGTAATTTCACGCAATTTAAGGTATTTCTTGTTGATGTCAGAGATCTAAGGACAAAGCAGGAGCTTTACAAACTTGCCAAGAGTAGGCGTAATTTTTTTGATAATGTGACATTTTTGAATGTAACATTCATAGCTATTTACAAATACTTCGTAAATTCTATCTCATTATAATTAATACCTCCGAAATATATACGAATTAAAAAAATTTTAAATGCCATCTTTTTATGATAATTTTAAAAATTTTACAAAATTAAAATTTATATTTCTTTGTATTTTCAAATAAAGTCGTGATGCAAAAATTTTGTAAATTTTATGCATTATTCATGGATTAAATAAATATTGCGAAAAAAATAAAATTTCTTTTTTTATACATTTTGCTTTCAGACAACTATACCGCCATATGATTTGCGGAAATATTGGTGTCAAATAAAATCTTTTTTTGTATTATGCAAAATCCAATGCGCATTGAAATATTTAAAGGATCAAGAATTTTACGACTTAAATGCCGATTTCATAACTTGAAAAATAAATTCACATATATATCAAATGATGTGAATGACATTGATTCGAAATAAAAATATACAAAAAAGCTACTGCATTGAAATTTTAAAATTTTGCTATTTTTATGAAAAAATATTTTAGGTGTCTTTAGTGTGTATGACTAATTAGAATTAAATAACGTTATGAAGAGTTAAATAAGTTGATTTTATTTAAAATCTAAAAAAAAAAAATTATAATAATATTTTGTATTTTTTAAGCAAATATTTTAAATGAATATTTCATTTATTTATTCATAAAAATATTTTAAATAAATTATTACCAACATGTTCTCATTTTGCACTCATTCTTCTTGACGTTTTTACTACAAACAAATGCGTTTTTACATCCTCTTAATTAGCCACACACATGTCAAAAACAAACCTTAACTAAAAGCTCCTTTGCCGTTTCTTCTTTAGTTTTCAGTTCCGTCGGTAATTTTTCAACAGCGAGTGTGTCGTCCCGTAAAAAATATTAAAAATTTAGTTTATAATAGAAATAATGTTTAAATAATTATAAATTATTGATAAAAATGTAGTGCGTTTATTGTTTTATATGAAAATAATAAAGTTATTTAAAAAATCATGAAATTCAAGTGTAAATTTGTCTTAGAAAATGTTGTTAAGAAAAAAGCGCAGCTAAGAGCGCAGTCGTTGAGAAAAAAATGTGTGTATCTAATTTTTATACGTGGCAGGCGTATTGTTGTTAAGTCAGTCAGTCGGTTTGTTTTAGGGTTTGTGTAAGTGTGTGTGTGTGTGTTTGTTGTTATTGTAGAGTAAAATAGTTCAAAGCGCAGTCGTCAAGAGAAAATGTGTGTAATTAAATTTTATAAGCGACAGACGCGTCGTTGTTTTGTCGGTCGGTCTGTTTTAGGGTTTATGAAAGTTTTTGTGTTTGTTGTTACTGCAGAATGAAATAGTTGAAGGAAGTAAAAAAAGTTCTTTTTAAGCTTAAGCAAGTGGTTTAGGCAAATAAAATATGTTGATAATGAGAAGAAAATGTAATTAAATGAAAGAGCGCAACAAAAAAGTAAAAAAAGAGTAAATTAAAGAAATAAGTTTTTTTAAGCTCTTTCTATGGCCTTTTTATAAAAATAAAGTGTTTTTGATATATGAGTGTTTTAGTTTTAGAATTACCGGAAATGTATGTATTAAACAGATATTTTATAACGAAGTTTTTAAAATAAAAAGGTAAATTTTCACATAAATATGAAATTATTTAGTCTTTTATAATAGCATCGACTACATATTTATTTTTTTTTTAATTATTATAATTAATATTAAAAAATTCCTCTTTCTTTTGTAATATTATATGATCATAATTGTTTCTAGAGCTGTTTGCAAAAAATGTGAAAAATCGATTTTTACATATTCAAATCATTATTTTCTTTGCTCTTGAATTAGAATAAACTTAAAGCTTTGGCAATTTTATTTTGAGCTGCTCCAAAGCTTTTATTTTTCACTCTTGCGTTATTAGTTTGAAATAAAAAGCTTTTTCCTTATGTTTATGCATACACATTCTTAAGTGTAAAAGCTTAACTAGTTTAATACTAGTAAGACGCGCATTTAGTCTATCTGTGTTGTTATTGAGATGGTTATAAAATCGAGAAAGTAAGATTTTTTATAATTAGTGTTGACAACTTAAGGTATAAGCGGTTTTGTCTAATTTTAAAGTACTTAGTTAAAGTTTATTTTTGAGCTGTATATATATTATACAGCTTGTTTTATAATGATTCTTAAAATATTTTAAATCTAGTGATGACCGTTTAATAAACGGAATTTATTATTAATTCAAAGAAACAACACAGATTACCTTAAAAATTATTGATATCTCTGTGGAAATGTACCTTTTGAAATCGTTTGAAATCAAAAAATTTAAAAATACATGGGTCAATCATTTGTAGCTTTTATGCAAAATTTTTACACTATCATGTATATCAATCTAAAGAATGGTGATCATTTTATAGACTATTATGTATATCACTAAATAAACTGGTTTACAAATAATTCTAAGGTCTGGTTTAAAGATCACTTCATAGACTATTTTATAGATCTCTCTAGAGACTGTACTAAAGATAATTTTATATACTCTCAATAGACTGTTCTAAAGATCAATCTATAGCCCTAGTCTATTTATTAATCTATAGACTGGTCTGCAGATAGATCTATGTACTGGTGATCGATAGACCAAGTCACTCCATAGATTGTTTTGCAGATCATTTTATTAACTAGTTTATAAATTATAATAAAGTATGGATTTTGTTAAAACTGTTCTACACCAATTTAGTGGGGAGGGTATATTGGGTTTGTGCTGATGTTTGTAACGCACAATAATATTGGTCCTATAAAGTATACCACCTATAAAGGTCCACCTTAAAGTATACCAATCGGCTCAGAATCATTTTTTGAGTCGATTGAGCTATGTCCGTCCGTCTGACTGTCCATGTATACCTTTTATTCAAAGTACATGTCGTTATTTTGAATATAATTCAATGAAATTTTGCACATGATCTACTATAGTATCGTTGACGAAGCCTATTATAAATGGTTAATATCGGTGCAATATTTCACCTAGACCCCATACAACTGAACCCTCAAAATAAGGCTTTTAAATTCATAATTATGTTCAATATAGTTAAATTTCATTACAACTAATGAACACTTTCATAGAAATGAACACTTTATTGATTTTTTATGAAATTTATTATATATTAACGAAAACTTGAGAGTTTCCATAGTGCTATTGGTAGTTTGTCTACTTTTGCCCCAAATATTCATACGGACACTAAAGTTTGCCGTTTAAATTTAACTTTTAATTCATATTTGAGATGTGCTTTAAAGATGTCTCCAAAAAGAAACCAATTAATCGAACAATCGAATTTTTGGTAAAAAAAAAGTAGAAAAGTCGACATCGACAAGTTTGTTCAAAAAAAGTCGATAACTCGACTATCGTCTATGAAAAAAGTCGAAAAGTCGACTTTGTAAATAAAAGTCGAAAAAGTAAAAAAAGTGAACAAAAGTCAAAAATACTGAAATAGTCGGAAAAACTCGAAAAAAGTAAAAAATATGTAGTTCAAAAATATTCGAAAATAGTCAAAAAGGCGAATAGTCGAAAAATTTCGAAAATTCGGAAAAAGTCGAAAAGTCGAAAATAGTAGAAAAAGTCGAAAAATCGAATTTGCATAAAATGCAAAAAGTCGACTAAATGCGGAAAGTCGACTTTTCGTTTCAACTATAGAACACTAAGAAGTAGATGCAATTTCTTTTATATCACTAATGTTGTGTAAGATAATCAAGATAATCAGTGGATTTATTTTTGGATATTACAAATCCAAGAAATAAATCCACTGTCGGAATTTCATGAAACTAAGATTAGCCATTTGGGCTGCGCAATGATGAATCAATAATTATACTTAAATAAATAATAGTTAGTTACAAAATTTTGAAAAAAAAACATAATTAGAAGTTAAGTTGATTTTGTTTAAAATCTATAGAATAATTACTTTATTTATTCATAAAAATATTTTAAATAAATTATTACTAAAACGTTTTTGCAGTCATCCATCTTGGCGTTTTTATAACAAACAAATGCGATTTTACATCCTCTCAATTAGCCACACACATGTCAAAAACAAACCTTCACTAAAAGCTCCTTTGCCGTTTCTTCTTTAGTTTTCAGTTCCGTCGGTAATTTTTCAACAGCGAGTGTGTCGTCCCGTAAAAAATTTTAAAAATTTAGTTAATAATAGAAATAATGTTTAAATAATTATAATTTATTAATAAAAATGAAGTGCGTTTATTGTTTTATAAGAAAATTATAAAGTTTTTTAAAAAATCATGAAATTTAAGTGTAAATTTGTTTTAGAAAATGTTGTTAAGAAAAAAGCGCAGCTAGCAGCGCAGTCGTGGAGAAAAAATGTGTGTATCTAATTTTTATACGTGTCAGGCGTATCGTTGTTAAGTCGGTCGGTTTGTGTAAGTGTGTGTGTGTGTGTTTGTTGTTATTGTAGAATGAAATAGTTAAAGGAAGTAAAAAAAGTTATTTTTAAGCTTGAGCAAGTGTTCTAGGCAGTTGTATTATGTTATTGGTTAAAAAGAGAAAATTAATTGAAAGAGCAACAAAAAAGTAAAGAGTAAATTAAAGAAATAAGTTGAGTTAAGCTCTTTCTATGGCCTTTTTATATTTAAGAGAACAAATATGTTTGTGTGTTTTAAGAGAATTTTAAATGTTTTTTTTAAATCAAAGGAAATTGATTAAACAAAGCAAAATGTAACGAATTTTGCAAATTTAAAAGGTAAATTTTAATAAAAAAAACTTAAATATTTATAAAATACTACATTATCATTTTACTATTGATTTTTATATATTAACCCCCAATTTCACAATGTCTGCTAATTTTTATCTTAAAGTTAAATTGACAGTTTTCATACAAAAAAATATCTTAATCAGCAGAATAACTTTCGGTTAAACGATAACCAGACGTGGAGTTAACGGGGCTAAGTTAGATGTTTTCAACCGTTATTGTCCGTTTTTTTTTTTTGAATTTTGTGTAATGAAAGGAGTAATGAAAAAAAAAACGTTGTAAAATTTCAAGATTTAAATTTTTGTAAAATCATCTATAAACGAAATTCTCTTCTTTTATTTCTCGGGTTTCAATAATAGCTGAGAAATAATTTAAATATATAAACGTAGTGGTATAGTTAAAAATAGGTATTTAATCAGTAATTTCTAAATACGATTTTAATGAAATTTTTCACACATATAGTAGAAGTATTGACAAGTTTAAGTTTTTAATTTGGGTTTTATGGATTTACCATTAATACAGGCAGAGGCTCCCAAAGAAGTTTCCATTTTCTAAAATTTTTCAAAAATATTTATTTATTAATTCTTTTATATTCTTTATTTCGTACTTTTTTAAAATTCAGTGAAAAAGGTAGTAAACTGTATTTTTGGTACTTTTTTTTAGCACATTCTTCTTAAAAAAAGACCATATGAGTGTCTGGTACGAAACTCGTATTTTAAGGGTTGAAAATGTATAACAAAGTTAATTTTGGTACCTTTTTGGGGCCTTAATAAATTTTAACTAATAAACATAATAATTTTTTTTAAAATATTTTGGATACTTCATTCAAAACGATGAGATACATGTTTCGTACTTTTTATACCCTACTCCTACATTGGGGAGGGTATATTGGGTTTGTCCTGATGTTTGTAACATACAAACATCAGCATATACCCTTAAAGTATACCAATCGGCTTAGAATCATTTTCTGAGTCGATTAAGCTATGTCCGTCCGTCTGGTTGGCTTTCCATGTAAACCTTGTGCGCAAGGTACAGGTCGCAATTTTCAAAATAATTTAATAAAATTTGGCATGTACGTTTTATTTGACCCAAGGACGAAGCCTATTGAAAATGATTAAAATCGGTCCATTATTTCGACTAGCACCAATACAACCGTACCACCCAAATAGGGCCTTTGGGCTTATAATTGATTTAAATGATCTATTATGTTAACAAAAGTCGACAAAACTTAGTTTTATAGAACTTTAAATGATATCAATTTTTATAATGATAGGGCTTCATTTGACCCTATCCCCCATACAATCTCCCCTTCAGAAAATGACTTAAAGTCAAAATTCACTTACAAACACTAATAACACTTTTAAATTTTACATAAATAATATTAAAGAAGACTTAACTCCCCCTGCCAACATTTTTAAGGATAGGACCATATTGTGCCCTACTCTTCTTTGACCCCTCTTGTAAAAAATCTCTTTTTTAGCCGAAAAAAGTAAAAATATTCCGAAATAAAGTTAAAAGAACAAACCAAATGGTTTATTTTTTTAAATAATCCCTATTTTTAACATTCATACATACATACACACATACACACACACATACATACATACATATATACATACATACATGCATACATACATACATACATACATACATACATACATACATACATACATACATACATACATACATACATACATACATACATACATACTAACTGCTGTAGGGTATCATATGGTCGGATACGCCCGACTATACATTCATACTTGTTTAATATTCAGACCTTTTTGGGTGTAAAAGGTAGAAATCAAAAATGAAAAAAACAACATACTTTTAGGCGTTTTAAACTATTTGTTCTTAAACAATCTTGAATTATCAACAACATATTAGTAAAACTGGAAAATAACTCTTATTTTCAGATTAATTCTTATTAATTCTCGAATATTCCAAGAATTTATATTATCTTAAACAAAATATAAAACTTGTAGCATATTTTAAGGCTTTCAACAACATATATTTTCAAATATTTAAAACGTATAGTCATTATTATTATTTTTTAATCATCTCTATTCATCTACCTGTCAGTACAACCGCAGCAGCTAGTTACCGGGCAAAAGTTAATTTTAAGGATCATTTTATATATTTATATATGGAATTACAAATATTCCATTAAAGCTCACACATACATATGTGTTGTGTATGTACATGTTCATATATTTATACATACATTTATATGTAAAAAAGAGTAAATTTGTAAGTTTATATTTCTGTACAAGAGACGTTATGTAGGTTCGTTCTTTCATTCATTCGTTCATTCATTGAAGTAATTATAATGTATTAACATAACTGGTCATTAAGATAATGATAATGAATGTAAAGTAATGATACACATGAGACCTTAAGTTTGTGGTTGAAATTTCATTTCGTTTATAAAAAATTCATATGATTGGTATTACATTTATAAACACACACATAAACAGACACATTATAATAGTATAAATTTTACAAATTTGTAGAAAATACATTTAATATGTAGGTAAATGTATGTCTTAAATATGTATTAAAATTACAATTTGATCTATTGTAAGGTATGAGTCTTATTTTAAATTTAAATGTGTAATGTCAATTTATTTATCTACTTATTTTATATTTAAGATTTTTTAATTTTACTTTTTTTTCAATTATAGTTGGTTGTAAAAATTCATTATTAATTGTTAATGAGTACGTATGTATATGTGTTTTAATTAAATCGCATTTATTACTATTAGAAGTTGTAATGTTATACTACAAGTTAATGACAACATTATGGGATTTAGTTGAAGAGCAAAAGTTTTATGTTGCTGTAATTGGTTTAAACCCTATACGTCAACGAAAAGTTTGTTAAGTTCAAGAACAAGCTTACGCAAAGTAGATATGGATTATGAATTGAAAATTTAAAATAGTACAATTTTATAATAGGTTTTAAAGTATTTAACCAGTATTAAACTACAGAATACATTACAGACTATATCACAGATTAGATTATAGACAAGGCCAGAATATAGACTACAAGATAGACTAGTTTACTGACTAGGATACGAAAAATAGTAAAGATTACAACATAGCCTTAAATATAGACTAGATTATTAATTATAGACCAGACTATACATTAGACTATGGACTAGCCTAGCCAATAGACTAGACTATAGACTAGACTATGGAATAGACTATAGACTAGCCTATAGACTAGACTATAGACTAGACTATAGACTAGACTATGGACTAGACTATAGACTAGACTATAGACTAGACTATGGACTAGACTATAGACTAGACTATAGACTAGACTATAGACTTGACTATAGACTACACTATAGACTAGAATGTAGACTAGACTATAGACTAGACTGTAGACTAGACTATAGACTAGACTATAGACTAGACTATAGACTAGACTATAGACTAGACTATAGACTAGACTATAGACTAGA
>NC_060952.1:86702630-86710876 GCF_022045245.1 Lucilia cuprina | reverse complement strand
TAGACTAAACTATAGACTAGACTGTAGACTAGACTATAGACTGGACTAAACAATAGACTAGTCTATAGACTAGACTATAGACTAGACTATAGACTAGACTATAGACTAGACTATAGACTAGGCGATAGACTAGACTATAGACTAGACTATAGACTAGACTATAGACTAAACTATAGACTAGACTATAGACTAGACTATAGACTAGACTATAGACTATACTATTGACTAGACTATAGACTACACTATAGACTACACTATAGACTAGATTAACTAATTTGTTACTTTTAAGCTTTCCTCTTGATTAAAAAAAATCTCAATAATTCATTATTATCGTAATCATATTCCTTTCCTAACTTCTTTATAATTCATATGCTTCACAAATTCATACTCATTTTATCAAATAAATCGGAATATTTAAATCAGTATCGACATTGTTGTCTTATTAAATATTAAAACAATTGTCAATTGTTACCTGTCATACGTGTGTCATGCATAGAATGAATTTTATTTCAATTTCATAAATAACACAACAACGAAACGAAACCAAAATAAGTCAAATAATTTATGACATACATACTTACAAAAAATATCATATGACTTAAATATGTATGAGTTTGTTTGTCACATATACATACAAACATATCACTTATCTACTACAATTGTAGTAAATGATCGATATGTACAAATATACATATATATGTATATCTCTCTCAGAGTTGTCTACTAGTGTAATAGTAAAATTATTACTATGTTACAAAGTACCAATTTTCGTAGAACTTTTTCCGAGTTATTTAAATCTATCCCATAACTCTGCAGGGTATTTATAATAGCATGTATGTATGTATGTGTTTATAAACTTTATATATGTGTGTGTATGTGTTGAAAATGTATATGTACTTATTATACCCAGAAGCATAATGGTGTGTTTGACAAGGATTATTTTCAGTATTTTGAGAAATCCAAATAGGTAAATTTAGTTTTGAGAACTAAAAATAAGGGAATTAAAGAACTTCAACAAGTTAGAGATTTATCTATACCTATTGTTGGTATTTTTAAAATCCAGCAGTTAGAGTAGTGATAATATCTCTCTCTTAGGAAAATATGTAAGTCTTGTGTGTACAACTTAAATATTTTATGAAGCGTTTTTTGTCTTAGTGATTGGTTGGAAATGTCTTAGTCTGGAGGCTGAGTTCGGCTCCTATTAGAGGATCTACCAAAGAACTAGAGAAGAGAAACTCTTAGCTTAGGGTTTGATGAAAGAGAAAAAGTTAAGGAGATTTTATAATAATTTTGAAACTCATGAGCAGTTCACCAAGGACACGGTCAAGTATCCTCAAAGTAAGTTAACTTGGAAGCGATTTCATGTCTGAAAGAAAATATAAGCTACTTTTTATTTCGGACATAAGTGAGCAAGAGCTACTTATGTTTTTTAAAGGATCCATATCCCCGTTCTGCTGGTTTTGTAACGTATACATGAAATATGTTTCATTTCATCTATAGGTTACAATAACGTTAACATGTTTTTTATTTCCTTATAATAAAACACAAACATATGTATTCGATATATAGATTTTTTATATATATCCCATAAAATCCAATAACAATTGAATGAATTTTTTTCCTACATTTATTGGTAGGAGGTTTCATACAATTCATTATTTTCTTTATTTTCAATACAAAAAATGGTTGTTTTATTATAAAAAAAAAGTTTTTCCTTTTTACAATTTATGCTGTTGTTGTTACTGTTGCCGCTGCTGCTGCTGATGTTTTATTCGGTAAGGCTTGTCAAACGCATAATAAATCAGATGAAAAGCTCTCATCAATTTCAAATTTATTAAAAATTAATATTTTACCAACACATTTCTATGGATTTTATATGTAGTTTATTGTAGATGAGTGTGTATATGAGGTTATGTGAATATGTTTTGTATTGTAGAGAATATATGTTGGAAAATTAGGCTTATGCTGGAAAAAAGTTTTAATATCTTTTGGTAATATATTACTTGGAAAGAGAGATCATGAGAGCATAATCAAAAAAACAGAAGCATAAAACTTTAATCGGTGCCACCTTAATATGTATTAATATATCTACTTTAAATGTATTAAGTATATATATGTATGTATGTTTGAGTTTTTAAATCTGTATATTGTAAACTTTTTTCTTTGTTTTCATATTTTTTAGTATATCAGGCCTATATATTCATTATGGGGAATGAAGCATAAAATACCATTACAAAACTTCGAGAGGCATGAGAACATTATAAATCCATATTTAAATACTTCTCAATTAAATTTTAGATATTTAGTGGCAAAAATTCAATATAAAAAAATATTTTAAAAATTTAAATCATAAAAATTTAAACTTGATGGCAGTGATTTAGGAACGAAATAATTCTTTAATTTATTTATCTGTCTGTCGATAATTTCTAGAACAAATATCCTTTCAATTCCCAAAAAAAGTGAAAAATATCTTTGTTTGTCCCCCAATACAGAGCGTACTTCCGTGTTCATTATATACGATTGTAATTTTTCATAAAAATCAAATGAATGATAATATCGATTTAATATTGAAATATTTTGTTTAAGTATTGGCTGAGCCGATCCTTGTATAAGTACTTTGTTGAGGTACTCGAGCTATCTAATCTTTTGCCATTGAAGCCCCGTTGACCACCCTTATAATGCAATGAAAGATTGCATTAATTTAAATACAATCCCCGTCATCTAATGACCCATTCCAGTGCATTCTTTAACATCTTAAAGACCGCGCAACAACACTACTTAGATGGCCTTGTTACGCACCTAGAGACGTATTTGGTAGCCTAAAATGCTCAGTCAATAAACCAGGATCTCTTTTTATGTCGAGATAATGTGGCAAAGGATGTAGGAATTACAAATGTCAATTTAAACCCAATAATTGCGCCGACAAATTGATAAGTCGCGTAGCATGAAACAATATAAATACTGTTGAGAAAGCAACAGCACAGATAACTTCCTTAAAGTAAGAGGCATTCTAAATCATTACTAGTCTCCTGGAGGGCAGGGGTGACATTGCCTATCGTTAACCAACTTACATCAGTTCCGTCATCAGATCATAAGGATCGATCTACGGGATGACATGAAACTACCAAATGTCAACCTGAAAATTCCTCAACCTATACTGGCGCTTAACTAAGCGAAGAGCAAGAGATACTCAACAGGTTCAGGAATCCAGCACATGTTGATCTGTCACATCAACCAGTAACATCTGTTGAGAGAATCCAGCCATATATGGCATGGATATATCAGTCCTTAAACCAAAATTCTCTCCCCGCGATTTTGGGTTTTAAACCACAGCCACTACGTGAATCCCGTAGGAACCCCAACCAACTGATTAGCGGATCACATTATCTGGTGCTTTGGTTAGACCTTTGGATTTTTTACCAAGGTAACGTACTGTGACATTCAAACGACATTCCAAAATCTTAAAGTTAAAAAGGATCATATCTTACTGGCAATTGTGAATAAACCTATGAAAAACGATTTCGTCATAATCTAATATACAGTCGAAGTCAAGCCATATCTTACTCAAAGGATTCTCAAGTCAGAATCTTATAAGTAAAGGCGGCAACCTCGAAAGTAAGTATTTCTTAAAAAAGACCCAAAACGGGAAATTAGAAGTTGAGAGTTGCCAAGATCAGAGATCCGAATTATCTAAGTTATGTAGTATACTGTGCTGGTAGTCCAATTTTCCCAATAGACAATCAGAGTAATGTTTAAGATTTGATTAGTGATGTAGGTGATCGTTTAAAAGGGCAAACAACCAATAGACGGATTAAGACGGAGATAAGATGTTGGAATACTAAAGAACTTTGTGGAAAGTATTCTTCTCCCTGCATAACTAAATCACTTCAAAGGCTAAACAACCGACAGGAAAGGTGGACTACGGGCTTATCATAGTAGTAATGTTGAAGTTGGCGTCTCAGCAATACACTGTATGTGAGGAAGTATCCTTCCTAGTAAGACGCTAATCTTGCACTGGTAAACAAGACTAATCTCAAAATCCACTTAGCATGGTCTTGATGTTAAATTTGGCATGCACTATATGTGGGAAAGTATATTTCCTGGTCGTGAAAAATCGAACGTCTTTCACAGGAAAGAAAAACCAAAGGAAACTCTAACTTCAACAGTTTTCGACTAAAACTCCACAGCTCGTCTGACCAAGAACGATCGTAGTGCTTATTTCCTTTTAAAGTGGTCATCTTCAAAATGTAAAAACAAGCCCCGTCAAGGACGGCAAAATATCTATGACGGTGCCCACTGCATCTATAGCCACTTCAGATAATGTTAAAGTGTGAAAAAATGGGATGTTTTTCACAAGAAAGAAGAACCTAAGGAAACTCTACCTTAAACAGTTATAGATTAAAACACCATAGCTAGTCTGTCCAAGAACAAAGAAAGGGCTTAATTCCCTTTAAAGTTGTAATGTTCAAAATGTAACAACAAGCAACGACAGGTATGCCGAAGTATCTAAGACGGTAACTACAGCATTCGTTATCTAAAAGAGAGCAGGTGACAACAAACTAGTTAGAAGTTAATGCAGCTGACCTTTTAAAAATTGAGAAGGTGTCCTGGAAAGCCCTGACAAAGGCTTCCAGGATATTCCTAAGACAGTATATATAGCATCATTAGCCTCTACTGGCAACTTTGAGGAGACAATTCTAAAAGAATTTATAAAGCAACCAGGAACTGTAGATAACCTTTAGAAGATAACGTCTTCTTTCCTAACCTTACTTTCCTTGAAGTAAAATAAATCTTTAGAAATTAATTTTTAAGCAAAAGAAAAAAAACAATACCAAAGGATTTTTATTATTTAACCTTAATTTACAATTCATTGTAATAAATCTAGTGACAAACTGAAACATATAAATATGTATGTATAGCAACATGATACCAAATAATAAATGAAAATAGAATAAAAAAATTCCAAAAAAAAAACAAGAAATATTCAGGAAAAATGAAAAACAAAAATAAACAGAGAGAAATAATAATAAAGAATAAATTTACATTTTGACATGTGAGAATTCAATTAAAATTGAAAATTCAAATTATATCAATTAAATCGTTTAAAATATTTAAAAGCATTTTCATGCCATTTGCGGGGGGAAAAGTCAAAATGGCACACAAACTCATTTAGTTATTCTACTGTAGAGGGAGGAAGGCTGCAAACCAACATTTTACTATAGAATATATATATACTAACGGCCATACACATATACATACATCTACATTCATATTAATTTAACTTATCCTGATTGTATTGTATAAGCATACATACATGTATACATTTTTCAACAAAACTAATTGTTTTAGTGGTAGTGTTAGTGTATCTTTAGTTTATAGTAACTAACGTTATAGAACCTGTTAATCGAGCTAATTGGTTGAATAACAACAGGATAATGGTTTAAAACAATAATGACAAAAACAAAAACAATAAACATTATGCCAGATACCACTAGGACAGTTTTTGTTCTCGACGTCGTTAAAACTAAGAAATAAAAAACCCTGTAGTTTTAAACATTTTAATTCTATACTTTTCACTATGTAAAACACTACTTAGAAAAGAGTTCAAGTTAAATTTAAAAAGGAATATAAATCTTGTTTTCTAGTTTTAAAGTCTATCAAGTGGTTTGTTAGATAAACTGTTTTATTCACTACAAAGAGCTTTTGTCTTTTAAAACTGCCGGACATGAGAAGTATAACAATAACAGACAATAACAACAACCGATTGTCACAATAAATGAAAAACGAACACATACAACAATAGAAAAAAACGAAAATTAAAATTAACTGAAAAACTAAAGAAGAAAATAGACAGTGACCACGAGCAAAAACTTAAAAAAAAAACAGTTAAAAGCAAAACCGAATTAAAACAGCGATTTCATTCGAATTGTTTGAAAAAAATTCATTATTCTACAGATATCTAAAGGAATTTAATGTTTCAATTATCAATTACTTGAACTTACAATCGTATATCCCCCCGGGGAAATGTTTCCAAGATGAAATCTCCATCATGGTGTATTACAATCCCGTGGTAAAGAGGTGCTACCAATAAATCTAGTCTGCCGAGACTATAAACTGATGGTGGCAAATGTATCCTTGCCTAACCAGAGCACCATATAATCTGCCAATACGGATGTCCAATTGCCAGGACTATGTCCTGGCTGGTGTAAATTTTGGTTTTTACGTACATTCTTTGTTTTTCTTTTTCGACATTTTTATATTCTGTATGAACATTTTTTCGGGTTTGAAATTACCCTTTTCTCCGTCGTAGTTCCATTCCATTCCACCACATAGTCCAAACTCTGGTACAAAATTCGATTCAGATTTTTATTCGATCTATAGAACAGATTATATTGAAACTATTACTTTGATAATAGTTCAGAGTGTAGTTTAAATGATAGTTCAGATCAAAGTATAGAATATAGTCCAAAGTATGGTTTAGTTAGATAGCTAGTTAATTAGTTAGTGAGTTAGTTAGTTAGTTAGTTAGTTAATTAGTTAGTTAGTTAGTTAGTTAGTTAGTTAGTTAGTTAGTTAGTTAGTTAGTTAGTTAGTTAGTTAATTAATTAGTTAGTTAGTTAGTTACTTAGTTAGGTAGTTAGTTAGTTAGTTAGTTTGTTTGTTAGTGAGTTAGTTAGTTCGTTATTTAGTTAGTTAGTTCGTCATTTCGTATTCAATCGCCTTTTTCTTAAATTCATACATTTTTTTTTTTTGAAATCTTTCACGTCTGTGATTGTCTATTAAATTATGAATTAAATCCTTTAAACTCATTACGTAATGAAACGCCGACACACACTTAAACATAGACAGATAATAAAATATGTTTTGAACTACATACGACAGCTCTACTATAAACCGAAAGACTGCATCACAGCAAAACAAAACTATTTCAACAAGGACAACATGATAAATGTATGCAAATAACACATACACTAACGTAAATATTAACTAAAGCAGGACAACAGAAAATATGAATAAAGTAGACGTCTAACCGATATACAGACCATTGCAAGTCAGACAGTGAAATATAAAACAAAAAATGGGTAAAACGGGTAAATTTGTAATCCTTTTTGGTTCAATACGATTTTAAGAAAAAACATAGAAAACTAGGCACGTATTGAGTGTTTTAACACCAAATGTCAAAAAAAGAAGTTTTTGCTCAATTTATATACAACTTTAAACGTTTCATATAAATTATCAAAATATTGGTACTTTTTAAAAATAAAAAGTACCCTTTCATATTTCCTTGAAACAATATCAAACGCTTTTCGCAGCATTGCTTCCTCCTTGCATTTAACTTAAATACTCTGCCATCAGTTCTTCATTTACATACTTTTTCTAAAAAAAAAAAAAAAAAAAAAAAAAATATTTTTACATAATGTAAAAATATTTTTCTTTTATTTTATTTCCCTGCACTGTTTCCTTTTTCCCGTCATACATATAACGAGGTTAATCAATTCAATTTTCTTGAAAATTGAAGAGGGGTAAAGAGTGTAGGAGTATGAGAGCATATAAGAAGGGAAGCGAAATATAAAACCAAGTTACAATTGAATTTTCTTGTTGTTTTATTAAGACTTTTGTGTACACATTTCAGTAAATAGCAGCAACAACAAAAGCTGAAAACAAAAAATGGCTAATAAAAAAAATTCGTAAAAAGGATTATTTCGCGTTAAACAATGACTGGCTGTCTAGTGAATGTCTTCTTGAGCAAAAAAAAAAAAAAAAGAAACAAAAGACAGCTACAATTTAATAGAGAACGAGCAAGATATTTTAAGCAACTTGTTAATATTTACAGCACTTATGGACTCGGAGTGTTCGTCCATTTCTTTATATCCGGCATTCTCATTTAATATTTATTTAACGAGAATATCGTATTTGTAATATAGCATATAAATGGCGTCCATCAGTCAATCAATTTTCAAATATCATGTTTTTCTACTTATCAATACAGAACATACATGTTTTTTTTTTGTACGAATTTTAAATGATTTGTTAGTAAAGAGTAAGGAAATAAATATTTATACATTTAAATAACATTTATTGAGATAAATAACGCAATGTAAATCTTTAAGAGTTTCAGACGTAGAAAAGTTTAACTTAACTAAAACTGAACTAGAACTGAACAAGAACTGAACAAGAACTGAACTAGAACTGAACTAGAACTGAACTAGAACTGAACTAGAACTGAACTAGAACTGAACTAGAAC
>NC_060952.1:86692628-86702530 GCF_022045245.1 Lucilia cuprina | reverse complement strand
GATAGATAGATAGATAGATAGATAGATAGATAGATAGATAGATAGATAGATAGATAGATAGATAGATAGATAGATAGATAGATAGATAGATAGATAGATAGAAGAAAAACAAGCGAAGCGTTCAACAAAATCAATATTGCAGATCATAATATTTCCACCTCTTTTACTTTGCTGTTTTAATGTTAAAGCTCGCATAGACTCATACATACGTATATACACAAGGATAAACACAAACACAATTTCTATACACTATTAAGTTTAGTTTTTCTGTTGTTTCACGAACTAAAAAATGCAGTCATGACAACCAAATGAAGGCAAAAAATAAAACTTTAACAAACTTTAAGGCAACCTACATACTATAGCGTGAAATAGACAAGTTTAAATAACAGCAACAACAACATTTTGTAGCTGTGTTTGTTTCTATTTTTGTTTGTATTTGTTTTGGATATATGTATAAAAAACAACTGTATACACACACAAGCACATTAATAAACTTTCAAGTAAACAGGACACGCGACGTTCTAACATTTACATGCAAACAAAATTGTGTCTTTACTCATACATACATTTTCAATATAGACACGTTAGTTTGATACATTCGTACAAGCACAAATCACTAACTAGCTACACATATTTACAGTGGGACTAATATTTTGTTAACGTAATTACCTACTGGCAGGCAAACATTTAGTCCTTTGACATTTTGCTAAACACAAGGACTGGGAAATTTACCAAAAATTTGTGCTATATACTACTAATTTGTTAGCACTGCTTAAATGTCAAAGATATATGTTAGTCGAAATAGTTAAGAAGTTGTAAAATTGTCTTTTATACTTTGTGGCCTTAATAGTAATTAATAAATATTTCGTAAGGAATTATTTATAATTTATAATTTGCTTGAGTTTCCTTTTAAACTTTAAAATTTTGAAAATTTCTTTGTCATCAGAAAAAGTTAAAACAATCAAATATGATCAACTAGCTTACTTAACCCTTTTTCGCAAGCCAAGTCGATTTACGTTAATTCAGACACCTGTAGCAAAATGTTAAAATGGTAAAGTGACAAAGCCTCATTCCATAAATCTTTCTAACTATACTCAAATCAATTCGCTTTGTTTTCAGAATCACGCCAAGTTCGGCTGTTCTTAAATCAAGAACAAAATACCTAATTCAAGTACTAATGAGTAAAGGGCGCCCTTTTGAAATCAAAAGAAAATGGTCATAGCGAAATGATTTAAGTTTAGTTAGAATGTCAAGGATCTGCGTCGAATAAGGTGAACTAAAACTTTCTAAACATTTTGCTTCAGATATCTAAATGAAAGAACTGTCATTTAAACTTTTACTTTTTACGATTGTTCTTATATCAAGAACAAAATACTTGATTCAATTATTGATACGTACGGTAGGCGAAACATAGTTAAAACTTTTTTTCTGCTTGTTAGAGTGTTCTTACAATGAGATTAAAAATAGTTGTCACCGATCTGCGAAATACTTACAAAAGAATAACATACTTCAGAAGTAGCATTTTTTACCTTCTTTGGAAGTAATGTTTTATGACTTCCGAAGAAGCGAAAATAATTTTATTTTTTTCATGCTAAATATATTTCTTTAATATTAATATCATTTATGTCAAATTAGTTATATTCGATAATAATACATTTTCACTTTCAACTAACTTACGAAAAAAAGAAGAGCAATGAGAATGACTTCAGGATTAATGAATTTGGAATCAAATAAACATTTCGCCTATGACAAGCATTTGTTCAAATTATCACTTCTTTAGGTCTTTTTCACTGCTTCTATGGAGTAAATTCTACATATTTTTTGCTTCTTTGGGTATATATTAGGCTTGTCAATTATTCGTGTTTAAAATTATTTGAATAAAAACTTCAAATATTTTTTTTTTCGAGTATTCCACTAAATTTTTAAAATTATTCGATTATTCGATTATTCGAAAAGTTTTTGTTTGCATAATTTTATAAAATATAAATGAAATTTGCCAAACACCTCCAAGATCTGATGTTTGTTTATCCTAGCACCCATATAAGGATCTCTGAAGAAAATTACTTATCTGCTTATACTGGTTTATAAAAGATCGAATGGCAATGAAATTCGAAATGTACAAATTTTTAAGAAATCAATAGGTACTATTTTTTTTATTTATTGCAAACATTTAGAAAATCCAAAAAGTAGTAGAAGATTTTTTTCAATTATAACAGATCTTTTGATTTAGTATTCTTTGTTTAAAAATCATAATAAAATATGGGTAAAAAGTAACATTAAAATATTATTTAGACATTCGATTAATCGATAAAAATTGCTCAAATTATACTTTATTCTAAATTGGAAATTTTTTATTCGTTCGAAGAAAAATCGAATAATTTTTATTCGAATGACAACATATATTCATATACATTTATTAGGGTGTCCCATGTATAAATTTTTTGTATGTATTTTTATATTTTTTGAATTTCCTTATGTTAATTAATTACAACTTTTTTCTCTTTCTAGGTAAGTGTTATTCAATTTGTACCCGATATTTGTAAGTATTTACAATTATATATATTCTCTTTTATACGATCAATCATTTGGGTAAAGGCTGAAGTGATCACATATATTTTTTATGTTTAACCTAGATTATGCTGAAAAAATAATGCTTATATTTTAATACTTTTTGTCGTGGGGTCTATGGTTTAGACAGAAAATAGATATTTATGTTTCGACTTATAAAACAACTATAATAGGAAACAAGTAGGGTACCCTACAACGGTCAGTATGTTAAAATTGTGGATTTTTTTTAAATAAACATTTAATTAGTTTTATTGTGGAATATTTTAACTTATTATTGACAAAAAAAGAAATTTCCTACAAGAGGACTCATAGGGGAGAATGTGTAAATATGGGACTATCCTTATAAATTTTGGTAGATTCATTTAGGTCTACTTCAAAGTCATTTATGTAGATTTTAATCGTTTTGTTAGTAATTATAAGTAAATTTTGACCTTCAAGTCATTTTCTGAAGGTGAGTTTGTATGGGGGCTAGTGTCAAATGAAGCCCGATCACCCTAAAAGTTAGTATTACCATTAACTGTTCTATAAAAATAATTTTTGTTTACATTATAAAACATTTAACGTAATTATAAACCTAAAAGCCTGATTCGGGGGGTACGGTTGTATGGGGGCTAGGAGAAATAATGGACCGATTTTAACCATTTTCAATAGCATATGTCCTTGAAACAAAAAAAGGGTATGTGCCAAATTTCATAAAATTATCTTGAAAATTGGGACCTGTTGCGTGCGCACAAGGTTTACATGGATACACAGATAGACAGACAGACACACAGACAGACAGACGGACGGACGGACGGACGACCATAGCTAAATCTACTCAGAAAGTGATTCTTAGGCGATTGGTATACTTTAAGGTGGGTATAGGACCAATATTTTTGGGTGTTACAAACTTTAGCACAAACCAATAATACCCTCCCCACTATAGTGGTGTAGGGTATAAACAATTGAAGCATGGATGCGAATAAGGGCGTAAAGACCACCTTTTCAAAATCGCGTTTTTTCGCATAATTATATTGAACTAACCTTTTTACACCTAAAAAATGTTAGCAATTTAATGTATTTTTCTGCACCAAATTTGCAGAATGGTTGGAAAACATTTCAAATTTATTAATTTTTTAATTATATTGCAAAAAAGATCATTATTGAATGAATTATTTAAGTATGAATGTGTGGACAAGAAGAAGGGCGTATATCCATAACTATAGTTATATTTTAAAAAATTATTATTTCTTGTTATTTTCGGATTATTTTAGTTAAAGAGGTCCTATCCAATATTATAATGAACTAAGATAATATTGTGGTTCGCTGATTTTGACAATAACGCAATAAGGTGCGATTATAACTGTCAAGCACCTAAAAACAACCTCAGCTATAAACATCATTGTGATTTACCCAAAAGTTTCAGAGATTCTGAATTATTTCAAAAATTAAAAATTCTAGTTTCCTCTACCATATATGAAAGCAAATTATCGTCCAATTTTCATTAACTTAATTTTCAGCAGGAAGAATTTTATTATTTCTATAATATTTGTATTTAGTATTGTGGTGTTTTCTCAAAGTAATCACGTTGCTGAATAACAGGTAGAAAAAATACTACCCACATGGGTAGAATAAGAAAAGAGAGGTAATGAGTAAATCCGACAAATTCACAACCTCGATGTAAAAGTGAGAAAGAAAATCAAGTATTAGTGTTGCCGTGATCCACTTAGGCAAATTTCTCGTCCGTCAGTCGCACAACCACACCACAGGGCTTTTTTGATTCGGCAACGATAGAGACGTATTTTTAGTTCGAAATACCCAGCCAGTAAATCAAGATCCTTCTAAATCGTTCCTCCTCATCGAGAAATATAAGAAAAGTCAATCGAACCCAATATTAAACCGACAAATTGAGTGGTAGGCCTCCATCATATGTCGCGAGCATTCCGTTCAGATGACAACAGCATTAAGAACTCCCCTAAATGAAGAGAATGACAGACTTTGTCAAACTGAAAATTCCCCAAACCAAAACTGGTGCTCTTCTATGCGAAGAGTAAAAGATGTGTTGAGGAATCCAGTGTAAGTTTCTCTTTCACATTAATACAGTGACATCTGTTGGGATAGCTGAACCGGAGAGAGAATCTTGATATACATGGCATTTGGTTATATAAGTCTTTTAACTTACATTCTCTCCCCGCAAATTTGGATATTAAACCGTATCTATTGCGAGGATCCCGAAGCAATCTCAACTACTGTCACAGGACTTAGTCCAGTGGGCAAATGGTTACCCGCAGTACCAGATCAGGCGCTCTGAATACAATCCATGTCCAATCATTCCAAAGAATGGTTCAAGGTACATCTGATCATCACCAATATACAGTAAAGAGATGGTAACACCTCCATACCCCGAGATTGCAATAACACCAAGATAGGTTATTTCATCCAGGTTACATGCCCCCGGGGGGAACTTAGCAGTCAGTTAGATTACAGAACAGTAAGTTATTATAGATCGCTCAATAGAGCGAGGTAAGCAACTGTTATTCAACAGTTTCATTTCAGTCTAAGTTTCTTTTCAGTTTATCCCTTATATGGTAGTTCCTAAGTAAACCTTTTTAATTTTTCCCAAAATTAATTTACTAAAATTGCTACCCACTGTGCCAAAACGATTTATTATTAGCTTTGTATGTATAAATGTCTAACTTATTTAACAGAGTATTGTATATTCAAGTAAAAATTGTTATTGCTATTACTGGTTGAACTATTTCGAACTAAAATTAAATACTATTGGACAATTGCTAGGATACGGCTTAAGGACAACACCCAAAACAAAAACAGCCACAGGCTACTAAATAGTCGTTCAGAGAACGTAAAACACTACAAGTGTATTAAAAAATATTAGTAGAAAAAACTCTATGGCAAAAAAATACTAAATAAACATTTTATTATGCCATACAACAAAGTTAAAGGTTTTCTTAGAAACCCTTAATATAAAAACTATAACTAATCAAACTAATAATATTAATAAGAAATAAGACAATTAAAGTGTGTTTTTTTTTTAACAAAATAACAAGACAAGGAAATACCAAAAAAAGAAAACATTATAAATTATTATAATTATGTTAAAGGAAATGAAAAAGGGGTTGGCAACACGCACTACTTTGTTAAAGCCACAATATTTAATCAATAATAAATATTTAAATATAAAAAGTGTCTTATAATAGAATAAAGATTTTTAGAGGGTTTTTTCCATTAAACACAATATGTCTTTAAGACAAAAATTTTATAAAATTAAAATATTTACTAAACAATTTTATAAAAAATTTTCCACAAAATATTATCAACAACAATTTAACAATTTTAAATAAAAAAGTTGTGCTTGAATAATGATAAAATGAAAGGATTTTAAATATTTTCTTCTAAAAAAAAAACGATTTTAAAATTATGAAAAATTATGTTTAAAGGAAATTAAAAGAAAAAAGTTTGGCTGTAATGGAAAATGACACATGCAAAACTACACACACACAAACACTCGCGTATTCATACAAACATGTAAGTTTAACATGAAATTACGTGATTATTATAATTGTCTCTGTGTATATTTTGAAAAGAGATAGAGTGAGAGAGTGTGTTCGTATGCCATTTGTTTGTATGTTTATATGCCAGTCATTTAAAGCTTATACATACACAACAATTGCTTTAAATGTTCATGTAAGTATGAGTATTAAATACCTACACATACACACTTGGGTTTATTTTCTTTTTATTTAATCGATATTTAGTTTATGTTAAAAGCATTTTTTCATTAAAACAATTAATATTTTTTAATATTTTTATTGCTGAAATATTTCATTTTAATAGTTTGAAATGCGAAAAAAGTTCGAATTTTTGTTAAAAATTGAGACTTGTAGAACTTTTTTTTGTATAACAAATTTATTACTTTTATAAAATTTCCATAATATTCCTTTAAAATTGTAGATTTTGTTTAACCTTTCAATTTAGTTGAAAAATTTCTTTTCAAAATAAGTATGTATGAATTTATAGTCGTACATTGCCGACCATATGATACCCTACACCAGTCAGTATGTAAAAAATTGTAGATTTTTTTTATATAAAGCATTTAATTTGTTTTATTGTGAAATTTTTTACTTATTGTAGACAAAAAAGATATTTTCTACAAGAGGGCTCATAGGGGAGAAGGGGTAAATATGGGCCTATGCTTATAAATTTCGGTAAATAAATTTACGTCTACTTCAAAATTATTTATGTAGATTTTGATCGTTTTATTAGTAATTATAAGTTAATTTTGACCTTCAAGTCATTTTCTGAAGGGAAGTTTGTATGGGGGCTAGGGTCAAATGAGGCCCGATCTCTGTAAAAAGTAGTATTGTCATTATTGCTGATTTTTATTGTTCTATAAAACTAATTTTTGCTGATTTTTGTTGATATTATAAAACATTTAACGTAATTGTGAGCCTAAAGGCCCGATTCAGGGGGTACGGTTGTATGGGGGCTAGGAGAAATAATTGACCGATTTCAACCATTTTCAATAGCGTTCGTCCTTGAACCAAAAGAAGAGTATGTGCCAAATTTCATCAAATTATCTTTAAAATTGCGACCTGACACACAGACAGACGGACAGACGGACGGACAGACGGACATAGCTAAATCGACTCAGAAAGTTATTTTGAGCCGATTGGTATACTTTAAGGTGGGTCTAGGACCAATATTTTTGAGTGTTACAAACTTCAGCACAAACGCATAATACCCTCCCCACTATAGTGGTGTAGGGTATAAATATCTCTAATTTCATATGAGGCGTATACATAATATTTAATTAAATTTATCCTTTTTATATCACTCATACGCACATGATCCTATAATTACACAAAGATTAAAAAAAATTGTAAATGAGAGACTAAAGTTTGAAGCTGAATTGTTCTCAAGTTGCTTGAGAGTTGTAGACGATCGTAAGAGGAAGGAGGTCCAGTGAGTAGCCCCTTAAAGTAGAGTATTAAGTTTTCTTTAAGATCCATTTGAATTGAGTTCAAATTTAAAATATATTTAAGGAACGTACATATGTATAAATCTTACAAAAAAAAACTTAAAACATGCCTCTAAGTCATACTCAAACTAAAACGAGAGAAAAAGAAACAATCAAAATATAAACCAAAAAAATAATGATAAAAATAAACCTTGTATGTGGTGGGTATGAAATAGAAAGCCAACTAACTATGCACATGAGCACTTGTTCACACACACACACACTTACCACTCATACTAACCAAGAAGTGGAGGTGGATCTGAAAATAAAACTAAAGAGAGAATAACAAACATTTTTCAAAAATATAGAATAAACAAATAGAGAAAAATCTTCGAAAGAGACTGTGATACAGATCTGCGATATAGATCTTATATAACCTAGATTGTATTTTGTACTTGGATATACATATTTATACACTAATCTGTACTACTATAATCTGTACTATAGGCTCACTTAATGTTTGAACTTTATTCTCAATTAAAGTCTAGATTATAGACTCAACTAAGGTCTGAACTAAAGTCTTAACTATAGTTCCTCCAAAATATAGTTTCAAATATAGTGGGAACAGTAGTTTAAACTATGAAGTTTTACTTATATTCTGGACAAAAGTGTTAAATATAGTCTGGACTATAGTCTCAAATAAAGAAGGGACTCTAGTTTTGACTATAGTTTGGAATATAATCTCAACTATAGTCTCAACCACAACCTGGATTGTAGTCTCAGCTATAGTTTAGACTACAGTCTAAACTATAATTTGGATTAGAGTCTTAGCTATTGTTTGGACTACAGTAATCTGAATTATAATCTCATCTATAGTCTGGACTAAAGTCTGTACTATTGTCTCTACTATAATCAGGACTATAGTCTCACTTAATGCTCAACTATAATCTGGACTATAGTTTGTAGTACAGTCTTAACTATTATATGGATTATAGTCACAGCTAAAGTTTGGATTACAGTCAGTCAGTAATATTGTCTTTACTATAATCTGGACTATAGTCTCGCCTAATTTTTGGACTTTAGTCTCAACTAAACTCTAGATTATATTCACAACTATAGTCTTGACTAAAGTCTTGACTACAGTCTGGACTAAAATCTCAACTCCTTCAAACTATAGTCTAAAATATTGTAGAGACAATGGTCTTAACAGTCTGAACTATAGTCTGGACTATAGTATTGACTATAATCTCACCTATAGTCTAGAACTATAATTAGGTTAAAGTCTTCACTATAGTTTGGAGAATAACCTCAACTTTAGTCTGCAATTTGAACTATAATATAGAGTAGAAAATATTATTGACTATTGCTTGAAGGGTAGTCTGCGCTATAGACTACACGATCTTACTTTTTCCAAAATACTTCCAAATCTAACCTCATACATCGGTGTACACTTGCACCAACAAATTCGTATGCTTGTTGCATAACTTAGTATAAACTCTGAGAATGTTTGTTGGTTCAAAAAAAAAAAAAAAAAAAAAAAACAACAAAAACCACTACACAAGCATATACATATTTATATACAATTGTATACATATATGTATATATGTATATAAAATGTCACCTATATCCTAGCAAACGCAACATAGCCAAAATTATATATATGTGTGTGTGTTTGTATGCGTTATGTTCTCTACACATTTCGTATGAGTAGCACACATTCGAATGAATATGATTTCAGGCATACAATCACATTCACATACAGTCACTTGATTCTTTATGTATAACTAAGCGTGCTTCAGTGCGTGTATATGAATTTCTGCTTTAAACATTCAAATTTATTTTTGTGTCCCAAAAAAAAAAAACAAAAAATAACTGAAATCCTTAAAAGTCCTACTGGAATTTTTGAACATTTCAAAATAAGATATCTTTTGTAAAAAGTTTATTAACTAGATTTTTTTCCCAACAAAAAAAGAAAATAAAAACACACACACATGCATATACACTAAGGCTCTGCGAGTTTATATATAAATTATTCTTTTACACAAGACTCTGCAAAATTTAAAAAAAGACACGTTTATATGTATTTTTAGTTTGAAATTAAATAAAGTTATAAAAATGTTTAAGTAAAGTAAAACTCTAAAAATAAACATTTTCCTAAGAAAAGACAAAACGTTATTGTAAAGTAAATTATATTAAGATATTTGTTGGTCAAAAAATGTTAAATATTAATCTATTGTAAATATTAATCTATAGTATATTGGCTAACTAGTAGTTCATAGTCTAGTCTATAGTCTAGTCTATAGTCTAGTCTATAGTCTAGTCTATAGTCTAGTCTATAGTCTAGTCTATAGTCTAGTCTATAGTCTAGTCTATAGTC
>NC_060952.1:86691408-86692528 GCF_022045245.1 Lucilia cuprina | reverse complement strand
GAACTAGAACTGAACTAGAACTGAACTAGAACTGAACTAGAACTGAACTAGAACTGAACTAGAACTGAACTACAACTGAACTAGAACTGAACTAGAACTGAACCAAAACTGATCTAGAACTGAATTAGAACCGAACTAGAACTGAACTAAAACATAAATTTAAATTTATCCATCTCCAAAGCTTAACATTGTCCTATGTTTTTAAGACGACGAGTTTCATTTATATACAAAATTGTGTGTTTAAACAAAATTCCTTTAAACTAAAGCCCACATTTTGCAATACCTCGACATTTAAACTTTTTTCCTTAATTATTAGTAAGTCAAACTTTTTCTCAGACAATTATTTTCTACTTAACATTTTAACTTTAAAAATTCATTAAAGTCTTATTTCAACTTTATTTTAGTTACTTTTTTACATACTTCCGAAATCGATTTTTTCATTAAAATATATAAATCTCTACTTCGTCTGTCCTACAGCAGTTTTGCTAATATGGAAATACACGTTAGAGAAAAATAGCAATAAAGGTAGTAACATTTTCATAAAACCATAATTTGGTATATATTTTATTTTCCTCGTTTTTTTTTTTTTTGTTCTCAACGATTTGCTTGTAATTCTATAGAATTACCTTGGCGTTTATAGACATTAGGTTGGTACAATGTTTGTTCCAACCCACCCAGGTTTATGTTTTTTTCCTTTTTTCTGACTGTTTGCCTCTTTTCATTTTGTTGCTTCAGTATTGTTTTTTTGTGTTTAATACACTATTTACGCAGTTACTTACTCATCCTTTCCAGTGTTGGTGGTGATGATGAAGAAAATAAAATAACTTGTTTGTTGGTAACCATTACCAAGTTAAATTTTAACTTCTTGTTGTAAAGAAAAAAATTAAAAAAAAACTTATCAGTTTACAGTTGTGCACCCTACAAAGAGCGTGGTGATAGCACTGATGGATACGTAGGTATCTTCATATAGGAGACAGACAAATAAACAGATAGACACACATACAGACAGACAGACATACATACATACATATATACATACATACATACATACATACATACATACATACATACATACATACATACATACATACATACATACATACATACATACATACATACA
>NC_060952.1:86689224-86691308 GCF_022045245.1 Lucilia cuprina | reverse complement strand
CTATCTATCTATCTATCTATCTATCTATCTACCTATCTACCTATCTACCTATCTATCTATCTATCTATCTATCTATCTATCTATCTATCTATCTATCTATCTATCTTTTATGGAATACGGTATAGACAATAAACTGGAATTAAGACTCAACTATTCTTAAATACAGTGTTGCCTAAAACGTGGTCTTCAGTCTAAACGCTAATCAGATCTTAAAACTGAGCTGTTATCCTAATAAACTAATATATACCTTCCCACACAGTCTGCATTATGGTCTCAACTACAGACTATAGTCTTAATGATAACGAATATTTTGCCGAGTGTAACCCTCCAACATGTTTTATTAGTGCATTTCCTCATACCGTCTAAATGCCTTCCTGTATTCCTTATTCCAATTTTGTTGTTATTTTTGTAGTTATTGCAGTTAGAGTGTGTTGTGCAAGTATTTTTTAAATGTTGCACTCATAAGAACCGAAAGTAAATACATACATACAAGCAAAGAAATCTTTAGTTTTATGAATGTGTATTAGTAAGGTTTTGCTTCAACTAACATATACATATATGTATATACCTACATATACACCTATATGAAGTCTTATGTTTAAATGTTTAAGTATGGATGAATCTGTATACTTTGAATATTTGGGTCAAAGTTCAAAAGGATCTGAACAAAACCTGCAAAGAAAAAAAATAACAAGCAAACATTTACAGGAAAAATAAACAAGAGTACAACTAACACAACTAACTGACTTCCATAAAATATGCAACAAAAAAAGACAATTTCATCAACTGGCAGCACAGCAATAATAACGAGAAGAACAACGTCAATAACAAAAAAATACATTTTTTTAAACAGTAGATTATATATGACAAAAATTTCAAAAGAAAATGCAAGTAAGAGTACATAATATTACTTTTTTTTTCTCATATTTATTTAATACTTGTACAAGGCTTAGACGAGATTTTAACAATTTTACATTACGATAGACCAATATCCTGGTAAAAAAATCCCTGAAAGTAGGCTATACATACATATTTATAAAGAATTGTTTAAGACTTTTCTTTTCTTCTTAGCTGTAATTTCACTCCACACTAAATGGGAAAGTGAAAAAGAATAAAAATTTTAATTTTGTAAAAAAAAATAATAGAAGTCTTTGCTCTTTATTTCATAAGAAATGTTACTGAGTGCAAATGTAAATCATTTCGTAAATCATTTTATATAAATTGAATTCTCATTACAAATTCAATTTGTATTGAATTTATAGTTGTGTCCTAATTGTTGTATAAACTTTGAATTTCATTAAGTAAATTGCTTCCTAAATCTTGACTTCTTCAGCGATTAGTTGTAGACTAATTGAAATTTAATTCTTAGTTCTTGCATTTTACATCCTACAAATTTTATGGAATGCAGAGAGTAATTTATAAGAATTGATTAACATGCAACTCATTGGTTGTAAATATAAATTACTCTTCTTTTGAAAGTGCAACAAAAATAATGGTTAACAATTTATTGGATTCATACAATTTCCATTAGAGGCATTGTTAAGATATTAGACTATACTAAATACCATATAATAGACTAAAGGCTAGCCTATAGTTCAGATTATAAACCAAACTATTGGCCAGACTGAAGAATAGACTACAAACTAGAATATAGACAAGACTAGGTACAAGACTTTGGACTTGGTTATATACTAGAATGTACACTAGGATATAGACTAGACTATAAACTTTTATTTAACCTAGACCTAGACTTTAACTATAGGCTACAAAATAGCCTAGAATATAGAATAGACTACAGCCAAGCATATAAACAAGACAATCGACTATAGTATAAACAAGACCAAATATTAGACTACCGAGTAGGCAATCGACTAGACCATAGAAAAGACAAAAGACTACACAAAAGACTAGACTATAGACTAGACTATATACTAGATTATAGACTGGACTATACACTAGACTTTATACTAGACTAAAGACTAGACTATAGACTAGACTATAGACTAGACTATAGACTAGACTATAGACTAGACTATAGACTAGACTATACACTAGTCTATAGACTAGACTATAGACTAGACTAT
>NC_060952.1:86687649-86689124 GCF_022045245.1 Lucilia cuprina | reverse complement strand
TCGACAACACCTCCTCTTTGTGCATACCAAATTTCATTAAAATCGGATTAACCGTTTAGAAGTTACCGAATTATTTCCCTCTTTTTTTTTTCCTATACCACTGTGCATTGGTTAACTAAAGAAATTTTTTTAAGAAACAAGTGAACAAGTTGATAAACACTGACTATTAGAAACCTTACAGTAATAAAAAAGTTTGTATTGGAGGTTGTCGGAAATATGGCACATTATGAAGCAATCATCAAAAATTTCTATAAAATGGTCCGATTCATATACTTAATGGAAAAGAAATAATATTTCTTTGGGTTACAAATATCTGGTAATACTCTTACCACTATAGTGGAAAACCTTATAAAGAATAAACAAATTAAAAATAATAATACTCATAAATTTGACAAAAACATTCCTGTTAATTATGTAAAAATTAATTGCAGTAAATTTATAATACTTGGAAAAAATATGAACTGGATAGGATTATGTAATTAAAAAAATCTTTAAGTGTTTAAAGTATTTAAGTTTTTAAGCTTAAAAACAATGTTTAATAAATTTCAAAAATACATTTACATTAAAAGTCTTAAGAAGATTAAAATATTATTATAGAAACTATATTAATCGAGTCATAATAAATGTGCTTTAAAAACAAGTATGAGTGCTATATTCGGCTGTGCCGATTCCTATATATCCCTTTAGTGTCCCCTTGGTAAGCGAGAGCGGAGGCAATCGTCTCTTTACTGTCTCTTTGTAGGGTGTAGAGTGGCGATTGACTTCCTCGTAGGACAAGCCCATTTTAAAATAGTCGGTCACTTGGGTAGTCATGTGGATAGGGGTCACCACAAGTGGAAGGTTAAGTGGTCAGTTCGGGACTGTCCCGACAAACAGCTGGAACAAAACAAAATAAACAGCTGAATAAAACCAAAAACATCTACTCACACGTGTACATCTATTTCTAATATACAGTGTTGTTGTTGCTTATTTAACAAAGCACGAAAAAATATGACATTTTTTGATGACATTTTCAGAGGTTGTCTCTGATTTTTGCTCATATCTCTGTTATTTACAGACCGATTTTGCTGATTTTAAGTAGGGATCTTCTCGAAAGTCTAACAGAATTATTGAAGATTCGGATCTCGCCTATATTTGGGGTCCTCTAAAAACTGATTTCAACAAGCAGACAGACAGACGGACATGGCTTAATTGACTTCGTTATCTATAAGGATCCAGAATATATATACTTTATAGGATCGGAAAAATATATTATAGAAATTACAAACGGAATGACAAACTTATATATACCCTTCTCAAGAAGGTGAAGGGTACAATAATGTAACTAGAAACCGACTTTAAGATTGTTGAATAGTTCAGATGTGATAGTTTTCTATCTATCTATCTATCTATCTATCTATCTATCTATCTATCTATCTATCTATCTATCTATCTATCTATCTATCTATCTATCTATCTATCTATCTATCTATCTA
>NC_060952.1:86685978-86687549 GCF_022045245.1 Lucilia cuprina | reverse complement strand
AGTCTAGTCTATAGTCTAGTCTATAGTCTAGTCTATAGTCTAGTCTATAGTCTAGTCTATAGTCTAGTCTATAGTCTAGTCTATAGTCTAGTTTATAGTCTAGTTTAATGTCTAAAGTCTACTCTATAGTCTAGTCTAACCTATAGTGTAATAAAATAATATATTCCATAAGTTGGACACCAACAATATAAACATACAATAGAACTACAGTCTTATAGTCGGACCCTATTACGATTATCAATTATTTTTTTCCACCCTCAATTTCCCACCACACTGTATCCCCACATTAACATTATTTGGTGATCATAACCATGTAGTGCTTCTTTTTTGCTTAACCCATCATACATACGTTATAATACAATTGAGAATCATAACAGCAATAGCAGCATATAACGACCACTGCCAAACAACACTAACGGACGCACACAAATTATGACGTATTCAGGCATCCATTTACCGACACATAGTCAAGCACAGAGGCTGCTTATAATATGCTGCCACCTCCAACCAAGCTGAACTACGATGCCTTTAAAGCAAAAATATTAAAACACAAATTAGGAACAAGAAAAAAATTGTTAATAAAGGTAGCATAAGCAGTGAGGCACGTTGACATGGACAATGGGCAAATGTTACTCTCATAATAAGGAAGTTAATTAAAATCTCAGAATTGTTTAAAATTATAAATATGAAAAGAAATTGATTTAGTTTTGGCGCCAAATGAATTTCATCACTTTTTTTGAGTTTGCAATTTTTATGCTCGTAGTCTTGCCCATCTCTGTTTTAAAACTGTAATTGTAGAATTTTGAAAAAAGCCTAACAAAAGAAATCGGCTTTCTTTTTTAGCCATAAATATAATACAAAAAAATATAAAAAGAATAAATAACCAAAAAAGGCACCCATAAAGCATCAAATTTTCAGTGTGTAAAGTTTTTCTGACCAAATTACCTACAAAAAAGCAACAACGAAGGTGTTAAAAGGCACCCATAAAGCATCAAATTTTCAGTGTGTAAAGTATTTCTGACCAAATTACCTACAAAAAAGCAACAACGAAGGTATTAAGAGAAAAAAATCGTATAAATGCACTTAAGCGTTTATTTCAGTTCATTGATTAGTTATAAATTTTGCACAAAAATTTCAATGTTTCACTTCATATTTGTGCTATAATTTCTTTTAATTTCTAGGTATGTATTATAGTTACGATCTTTTTTTTTTGTGAAGATTGCAAAGTTAATCTGTTGAACTACAATGGCTTTTAGATAATTGCAGTAAAGGTTTTTAGTTTAAGATAGTAAAGTATTATACATAATGTATGAAGCGAGTAGGGTGTCCAAAAAAGGGGAACTTTTCCTTAGTTCCGGAAACTATGGGTATCCACTTCAGTCTGCGACAGGCATGCGGCAGTACTAACTGGAAGGAATTAAAAAATACCAAGTCATTTAATCAGAACAGATTGCAACTTGTTGTATAACTATCTATCTATCTATCTATCTATCTATCTATCTATCTATCTATCTATCTATCTATCTATCTATCTATCTATCTATCTATCTATCTATCTATCTATCTATCTA
>NC_060952.1:86675885-86685878 GCF_022045245.1 Lucilia cuprina | reverse complement strand
ACTAGACTATAGACTAGACTATAGACTAGACTATAGACTAGACTATAGACTAGACTATAGACTAGACTATAGACTAGACTATAGACTAGACTATAGGCGAGACTATAGTCCAATTGTAGGACTAAAGTCCACTTAAACTTAATTAAAAGATATAGCCCAACTATTAGACTACATTCCGACTTTCGACTTTAGTTCTACAATTAGGCTATAGGCCGACCACTGGACATGACAGTCAAACTAGTAGACCAAGTTCTACAATAATATTATTATACTTTTATTATACTACAACAGTCTCACCGCATTAGTTTCAAAATTAAGTAAAATTTTTAACATTCACTGTGGCTTGAGCAAGCTCTTCTCACTTTAATATTTATTGCATGTTTCACACATTTTAGCTTTTTATATATGAAATAAACAGCATAATCATTAAGCTTCAAACAACATGATGATGATGTTGATGTTGATGTTAATAGAGAGTTGTTAGAGCAGACAGGCAGTGAAGCCTTTTTCACATAATTCACGCGTGTGTGTACATTTTTAGTTTGGGTGAATGTTTTTGTGAATGTTTTTTTATGTTTTTGTATTTGGCTTAAATTTCATGTTGCATAAACTAAATTTGATGTTATTTGCTACTTATTTGCTAGAGTATCAAACTAAAATCCACAGTATGCAAGTTTGGCAGTCATGTGTTACTAAAACGATTTATAACTGAAGTTAAAAACTGTTTTTAAGTTTGAGTATGTTTTTTCGCGTTCATTTTTGACCATCAGTGAATAAAAGCCAATTTTTTTTTGTATATAAATTTTTCACAATTATAAAACGGCATCGTATGTAGGTATAAGCGGCACATGCCACAAAGTGTAGTATTGAAAACATTTAATTAACGTTTGGTCTAGTGTTTGAAGGTGTTTATCATTACACATGATGAAAATTATGTTTTCAAACTCGATGGTTAAAAAATCTGATACCTGTATTGAAGGCGGCTGAATGGACATTAAGGAAGAAGCTCAAGAAGCGATTTCATATAAAAGTGTAGTAATTTTCTAAACAAAATGGAATTTTGGAAACAAAAACTAAGCTCAACTGTAGCAAAAAAAGAAAAAACAACAAATAAACACACTTTTTAAAGCTGCTTGACTATTTTTGGTTCGTGTTTGTTTTTTGGCCAATTTGACATCAACAGAAAGAGTTTGTGAGGAAAAGTGGAATAAAAAGAGAAACAAAACCATTGCATACACAATGGTTTCACAAAAATTGAAAAAAAAAAACTTGCTGCGGGAGGCCCAATATAACACACAACTCATGTCTTCTATCTTCTTTCTGTTTAACTGAAAAATAAAACCAAAATTTAAACAATTGAAATCTCTGTGGGGCAAGAGGTTTCAGATGGGTGGTGGTGGTGGTGTTGTGACGACTCAGTGGAAATAACGCTCAAATAAAAATAATAAAGTACTTTGTGTTGTACAAAAAGTGAATACTGTTGTTGTTGATTTTGTTGTTGCTATTTCTGTTCCAAGTTCCATGAATGGAGGAGAGACCAGTTTTAGTTCACACGAAACCGGAATCATTGATGCTGCTAGGGAATTTTTATTTTCATTATTTTGTTTTGACTTGATTCTTTGTTGTTCTTGTTGTTGCTTTATTGTTATTTTGTTTGATTGTTGTTGTTGCTGTTGTTGTTGCTGTATATTTCTAGCACCACTTTATTTTAGTTACAATCAAAGACTGATTGTCAAATAAACACGAAAACTAGTAAATTATAGAGTTCAGGTCTAAAACACTCAAAAGACATGCTAAGTGGGCAAATCTTTTAACCGGTAACTAGTCACTGGTAATCAATTATATAGATAGTGGGTTTGTTCTATAGTTCATAGTTTAACTTAATAAAAATTTTGTATTACTTTTTTATTAAAAACTTTTATTTTATATTTATATGTTTTCTTTCTTTCATGTGATCGGTTTTATAGACCGCATCCAGCCTTTTGTGTCTGGTGTAGGGTATACAATAAATAGTTTTATTTACCTTCAAAATAACAACAGTTGCCACATTGTTTTTTTTTTTTTTCAGAATAAGACTTTGTATGCATTTTTATTGCAAAACATAAAACTCTTTTTATTTATAAACATTTTTGCGATGGCTTTAAACGATCGTTTTGTGAACACTTTTCTTCTACAGATAATTACGAAAAAAAAATTGCAAATATTTTATGGATCTTGGGTTGATGTAGATAATCAATCTAAAATTTATATTTTAGAGAGAATTTATGCCGGTTGTAGAAGGTATATTTTCGATTTTACAACCGATCAGTATAGAAATGGAAACGAGTGGTAAGTATTCAAGTCTGGTAGACCGGAGATGGTGGGTTCGATCCCCACCTAAGGCACGGGCTAAGGAGTGCACAACAGGCCCACTAGAGGTCTATGTACATCCTCCTTTCAAACTTACTCAATTTAAGATTGTCATTGAGAAATTTAAGAGATATTTTTTTTAAAGAAATTTCCTGTGATCATGCAATTTTCCATTAAGAAGCAGAAAACTGTTAAATTTTTAATATTAAATTCAAATGATCGTGACATTTTTTTTTTTTAGAAAATTCAAGTGATCGTGCAATTTTCTTTAGAAAATGAATAAAATTCAAAAACCATAAAATTTTCTACGAAAAATTAATGTGATTAGTTTATAAAGATCACTTGAGATCATGTGATCGTAAACATTTTATATTTACATATACTTAAAATTATACATACATATGTACGTAACAAAACTACCTATAGAGAAGCAAGTAATTGTTAAAAATTTTACAGAAAATTCAAGTGATCTTTAAATATTCTAAATAAAATGAAAATAATCATTAAATTTTCTTGAGAAATCCAGATTATTGCAAAATTTTCCATCGAATTTTATGTAATCGGTGAAATTTCTATAAATTTTATATAAAAAAACAAATGATTGTGAAATTTTTTCAATGAAATTTAAATGTGTAACCGATCACTTACGATCATGTCGTTTTATAATTTCATATTTATAATTCAATTAATAATTTTTTAAATTTATAATCAAATTCTGGTGATTGTCAAATTTTCTATGGAAAACTCAAAAGTGATCGTTAAATTTTCTTTTGGACATTCAAAAGTGATCGTCAAATTTTCTACTGGAAATTTAAAAGTGATCGTTAAATTCTCTAAAATGTAAATATTATTGTTTAATTTTTTATAACATAACTGATCGTTAAATTTTAATATTAAATAACCACTTCAGTGGGGAGGGTATATTGGGTTTGTGCTGATGTTTGTAACTCACAATAATATTGGTTCTATATCCACCTTAAAGTATACTAATCGCCTCAGAATCATTTTCTGAGTCGATTTAGCTATGTCCGTCCGTCCGTCTGTCCGTCCGTACGTCTGTCTGTCCATGTAGACATTGTAATCAAACTAATTCAATGAAATTTGGAACATGATCTTTTATGGTACTGTAGCCTATTGAAAATAGTTAATCTCGGTTCATTATTTCACCTGACCCCATACAACTGAACCCGCCAAATAGGTCTTTTAAGTTCATAATTATGTTTTTTTTCCAATACTAGCCTTGATGACCCTGATGAACTTTATAATTATAGGGCTTCATTTGACCCTAGCCCCTATAAAAAGCCCCCATCAAAATTTTACTTACACAGTTTTATTATTCAAGTATATATGAGGCAAGATACAATTGAACTGAAATGCTTTATTATGAAAACTTAATCACTTTTATTGAAATTGCAAGTTATCGTTAAATTTTCTATATAAAATCAATACTTTTTTTGTTGAATTTTTATATACCTATCTAGATAATTTTAGAAGATATCGTTTCTGAATGTAAGGCATAAGTTAGACTATAGTCCATTTAAAGTAAGCAGTCTTACTAAAGCCTTTAGTTCGACTATTTCGAACCCCAGTGATCTTTACTAAAAAAAGTTTTATTTGTAAGAGTTTTTCCTCTAAAAAAATGGGATTTTTATTAATCATAAAATCTGGCAATATTGTCTTTTTCTCAGATCACATGCAAACATTTTCATTTTTCGTTTGTTGTTATTTTTAATTTGTCTATTTTGTTGTTTTTGTTTCAGTTGTTATTTTGGGTTTTTTGAGTGTTAGAGTACACTAAAGTGTATTTATAGTTGTTGCCAACTTTTTGCATTTTTTTCTTGTCCAAGTATAGGATTTTTTGCTCGAGCGTTTGTGTATGTTTGTTATTTTTAAGAATCCAGTTATTTTTCTTAATTTCAAGTACTTTTGCACACAAACATTTGTGGTCGGTTTTTATTTTCTGTGACATGGTTGATTTTTTTCGTCTTTTACCATTTTTTTTTTCTGATATGAATTAATGCGGTCAATTTTTATGTTTTTTTGGTTTTTCTTGTTTGTTTTTCTTACAGAAATAGTATTGTTGTTGATTTTTCGCTTAAACTCTATAACAATTGTTATTGGCCAGCTCTATAGGAAAAAGCCACTCACTACATATAACAAACGAAAACCGCACAAAAATGATAAATAATAAAGTCAAGCTTTAAGCAAGACATCGCTGGCTAACAACAACTGTTAAGTCTTTTTGCATTTGGGTGGCAAAAGTGGGTGGGGTAGTTGAACTCTTTTAAAAATAAATAAAAAAAAACAAGAATACTCTCTTTCTCTACACAACTTAGTGAGTGATGAAAATTTAAAGTTTTTGTCGTCAAATTGCCAAAGATATAAATGCAAGCGACAAAAAGGAAAGTTTTTTTTAAGTTATTTGACTTACCTTTGATTAAAGCAGAGATTTTCTTAATGCTGACGCTGCAAAACTTTAAAGAGATCGTTGACTGTAAAAGAGATTAGAAATAATACATTGTTAGAGTTTGTTTTTTAACAAATCATTAAGTAAGTTATTAAGCAAAAATGTAAATTATTGTTTATAAAGTAAATTCTGATAAATTTCTTTAAAATAAACGAATTGATGGAGAAAATTTTGAATAAACAAATTTTAAAATATTTAGAATTTTCTATGAAAATTTTTGCACCGACAAAGTCAACTGTTTTCTAAATTAAGGATTTTTAAAATTTTTTTTAACGAAAATTGTTTATATCGTGCAAAATTCTAAAGAAAATTCTTCACAGTGGACAATTCGATAGAATATTCTTCATAATGAAAAATTTTTTATCGAAAAATCTTCACATTAGGAAATTTTCTATAGAAAAATCTATATATTCAAACATTTTCTATAGAAAATTCTTCACATTGTAAAAGTTTTTATAGAAAATCTTTATAATGAGAAATTGAAAAAAATTCTTTAGAAAATAATCACATTGAGTAATTTGCTCTAGAAAATACTTTACATCGAGAAAATTTTCTACAGAATATCATCGCATGAATTTATTTTCGATAGAATATCTTCACATGAAGAAATTTTCTATAGAAAATCTTCACATGAAGAAATTTTCTATAGAAAATCTTCACATTGAGAAATTTTCTATAGAAAATCTTCACATTGAGAAATTTTCTATAGAAAATCTTCACATCGAGAAATTTTCTATAGAAAATCTTTACATCGAGAAATTTTCTATAGAAAATCTTCACATCGAGAAATTTTCTATAGAAAATCTTCACATCGAGAAATTTTCTATAGAAAATCTTCACATCGAGAAATTTTCTATAGAAAATCTTCACATCGAGAAATTTTCTATAGAAAATCTTCACATTGAGAAATTTTCTATAGAAAATCTTCACATTGAGAAATTTTCTATAGAAAATCTTCCCATTGAGAAATTCTGTATAGAAAATCTTCACCTTGAGAAATTCTGTATAGAAAATCTTTACATTGAGAAATTCTCTATAGAAAATCTTCACATTGAGAAATTTTCTATAGAAAATCATCACATTGAGAAATTTTCTATAGAAAATCTTCACATTGAGAAAATAATTACCATGAGAAATTTTTTATAGAAAATTCTTTACATTGAGAAATTTTCTATAGAAAATTCTTTACATCGAGATATTTTCTATGGAAAATCTTCACATTGAGAAATTTTCTATAGAAAATTCATTACATCGAGATATTTTCTCTAGAAAACTTTTCACATTGGGATATATTCTATATAAAACTCTTCACATTGAGATATTTTCTATATAAAACTCTTTATATTTAGAAATTTTCTATAAAAAAGCTTCACATAGAGAAATTTTCTATAGAAAATCTTCACATTGCGAAACTGTCTATAGAAAATCTTAACATTGAGAAATTTTCTATAGAAAATCATCACATTGAGAAATTTTCTGTAGAAAATTCTTTACATCGAGATATTTTCTAGATATAATTCTTCACATTGAAAAAGTTTTTATAGAAAATCTTCACATTGATAAAGTTGTTATAGAAAATCTTTACATCGATAAAATTTTTATAGGAAATCGTCACATTGAGAAATTTTCTATAGAAAATCTTCACATTGAGAAATTTTCTATAGAAAATCTTCACATTGAGAAATTTTCTATAGAAAATCTTCACATTGACAAATTTTCTATAGGCAATCTTTGCATTTTCTATAGAAAATTTTTCACATCGAATATTTTCTGTAGAAAAATTTTCACTTTGAAAAATTTAGAAAATTGTTTACATCGAAAATTTTCTATAGAAAATCTTCTCAATGAGAATTTTTCTTTACAAAATTTTGAATATTCAGAAATTTTTTATATAGATAAATTTTTTCTATAGAAATTTCTTTCTTTTTATAGAAAATTTTATATATCTAAAAACATTCTACAGTTAACACTTATTATCGAGAATTTTTCTATAGAAAACTGTTGTTTAGAAAAATTTCTATGGAATTTTTTTTAAATGTATAAATTTTCTATAGAAAATTCTTTATATTGTGAACTTTGCAATAGAATTTTTTTGAATCGAAAATATTTTATAGAAAATTACACAAATCGAAAAATTATATTAAAAACTTCTTTTTATCGAATATAGAAAATTATTTATATCAAACAACTTTCTATAGAAAATTCTTGATATCGAAAAATTTTCTTTAGAAAAATGTTCTATGGAAAATTTTTTAAATTTAGAATGTTTTTATAGAAAAAAATTTTTATCGAGAACTTTTCGATACGAATTTTTTAAATAGAGAAAATAGAGAAAATAGAGAAAATTTCTATAATTCTTTATATTGAGGAATTTTCTATAAAAAATTCTTTATTTCGATAAGTTTTCTATAGAAAATTTTTTATATAAAAAAGTTGTGTATAGAAAATTCTCTATATAGGAAATTTTTCTTTAGAAAATATAGGAAAATTCTTTATATCAAGAAATTTTTTTATAAAAAATTCTTTAGATTGAAAATTTTTTTTATTTCGAGACATTTGCTATAGAAAATTCATAATATCGAGACATTTTCTTTAGAAAATTCTTTAAAAGCTGAATATTTTTAAAAAATTTCTTTAAATGAAAAAATTAGTTTAGAAATTTTCTTTTAAAAGATAAATTTTTTATATAAAATTTTTTTTTTCCAAAAATTGTATTGTTTAGTTATGCGGTTGTGCTGATGTTTGTAAAACCCAAAACTATTGGTCCTATACCAACCTTAAAGTATACCAAACCACTTAGAATTATTCGATTTAGCTATATCCGTCCGTCTGTCCATATGTCCGGCTGTTCATCTGTCCGTCTGTCTGTGTGACCATGCAAAATGTTGGTCGTACACCAATCGACCCAGAATCACTTTCTGAGTCGATTTAGCTATGTCCGTCCGTCTGTCCATGAAGGTAAATATTCACATCGAAACTTGATTAAATTCTACATAAATAATTTCCAAGAAGACATAAATTCCTTTACCAACAATTACAAGGAGATAGCCATATTTATCTCTACGATGCTCCTATGAGCTCTCTTTTAGAAAATCTCTTTTTTTGACAACAATAAGTAAAAATATTTTGGAATTAAAATAAAAAGCGAATGAAATGCTTAATTTTTAAAAAACTAATTTTTTTTCATAAATTATAATCTTTAGTTAAGTTTGCCAAAAAAAAATCCTCGTAGTGTGTAAAGTGGTTATGTCTTAATTTCTAGATTTATATTTAGGGTCTTATTCATAAACTTTTATCAAAGGTTTATAAATTAAATTTTCATACAAAATTTGTTCTTTAAACTTTTGATAAATGTTTATGAATAAGGCAGTTAGTTTTTATGCTGTTTACTTTAATATATTTTTATCTTAAAAAAACGACATCATAATTTCGATTTGTTGTGGGAATGGTTTTAGCACTTGCAGTTTGTTAAGAAAAAGTAGAAAACACATGCAAGTATTTCAAGGAAATCCAGAAAAAGTGGTCAATCTAAAGTAAAGCTGCAAAAAATAAAATTGTATTTAAAATCCACATTTAAGTTTATCTTGAATTGCAAAACTAAAAACAAAACTAAGCCAACTCCTTTCAAAGCAGACAAAATTTCTACAGATCTACTAAAAAAAAAACAAGTAGGAATGTATAGTCGGACATGGCCGACCATATGACATTCTACATTAGTAAGTATGTTGACTAATAAATAAAACCTCTAATTTGTTTTTTAACTTTATTCCGGAATATTTTTACTTATTGTTGATTAAAAAAGAGATTTTCTACAAGAGGGCTTATAGGGGAGTAGGGGTATATATGGACCAATCCTGATCAATGTTGGTAGATGTATTTACGTCAACTTGTAAGTGTTATTAGAGTTTGTAAGTGAATTTTGATCTTTAAGTCATTTTCTAAAGGGGAGTTTGTACGTTAGCTATCCAGCAAAAAAAGTACTTTCAAAAAAGCGAAAAAAAAAAGTATAATTCAGTCCATTGTAGTATTGAAAAAGACATTAAGAAGTGATGACTTTATTGCAGCCATTGGAGGTCCATTAAGCTTTTTTTTATTCCAAATTCATTCCAAATTCTGAAGTCATTCTTTGGAAGTAGTTTAATTGCAAAAAATTTAACAAAAAGGACATTAAATTTTGAATAAAATTCAATAATTTTCGCTTCTTTGAAAGTCACTAAACATCACTTCCATAGAAGGTAAACAAATTCACCTTCTCTATTTAAACAATTTACTATAGAAAATTTTCAATTTAAACAATTTTCTATGTAAAATATTCAAGTTAAAGAAATTTCTATAGAAAGGTTCTTTAATTTTCTATAAAAATAGTCTACAATTAAAGAAATTTCCATGAAAAATTTCTTTGCACAACATATTTTTATAGATAATTTTTTTATATAAAAATTTCCTTTAGAAAGTTTCTCGAAATAAAATTTTATCGATAGAAATTTTTTGATACAAAAAATTTTCTATAGAAAATTTATTTAAATAATTTCTACAGGAAATATTCCGTTTAGAAAATTTCTATAGAAAACATTTGTTTTAAAAAGATTCTATAGAATAGTTCTACATATAAAAAATTTTCTCTAAAAACATTCTAAAATGTAAAAAAATTTCCATACTGAATTTTCTAAAGAAAATTATTCGATATAAAGAATTTTCTATAGAAAATTTATACATTTAAAGAAATTTCCATAGAAATTTTTCTATACAACAGTTTTCTATAGAAAAATTCTCGATAATAAGAGTTAACTGTAGAATGTTTTTAGATATATAAAATTTTCTATAGAAAGAAAGAAATTTCTATAGAAGAAATTTCTCTATACAACAGTTTTCTATAGAAAATTTCTGAATATTCAGAATTTCCCAATGTAAAGATTTTCTATCGAAAATTTCTCAATATGAATGTTTTCTATAGAAAATTTCTCAATATGAATATTTTCTATAGAAAATTTCTCAATATGAATATTTTCTATAGAAAATTTCTCAATATGAATATTTTCTATAGAAAATTTCTCAATATAAAGATTTTCTATAGAAAATTTCTCAATGTGAAGATTTTTTATAGAAAATTTCTCAATGTGAAGATTTTCTATAGAAAATTTCTCAATGTGAAGATTTTCTATAGAAAATTTCTCAAT
>NC_060952.1:86673547-86675785 GCF_022045245.1 Lucilia cuprina | reverse complement strand
CTATCTATCTATCTATCTATCTATCTATCTATCTATCTATCTATCTATCTATCTATCTATCTATCTATCTATCTATCTATCTATCTATCTATCTAATTAACTAACTAACTGACTGACTGACTAACTAACTAAATACCTAACTAACTAACTAACTAACTAATTAACTAACTAACTAATTAACTAACTAATTAATTAACTGACTAATTAACTACCTAATTAACTCACTCAGTAACTAACTAACTAACTACCTAACTAACTAACTAACTAACTAACTAACTAACTAACTAACTAACTAACTAACTCAATAACTAATTAACTAACTAACTGACTGACTGATTAACTAACTAATTAACTAACTAACTAAATATCTTACAAACTAACTAACCAAATAACTAACTAATTTTGGAATTAAGTCCGATCGTTTCTCTATAGCCTAATAGTCGGTCTATAGTCTAATAGTCGGACTATTGTATTATGCTCGTTCTATAGTCTTCTATTCTGTAGTCTAGTTATATTTACGAAAATTTCATCATATTAACAAACCAATTTTTATAATTTTCGAAAAATATGAAAAACGTTAAGGCATTTAAGAAAAATAATGAAATACAGAAAAATATCTATGCTAAATTTTCCGAAAAAAATTAAAGCAATTTTTTTTCGTAATATTTATGAAAATTTCATACAGAATATGAAAACTTTAGAAAAAAAAACTAGTAAATTTTACACCTGGATTATTTTAAATGTAAACTTCGTCTTCTGTTACACCTCTTAAATTTTAATTTAATAGCTGCAATTTTTACCAAATCTCTTTAAAACGCTCACCCTATAACGTCCGTTAAACTGTTATTCAGTTAGTTGAAAGAGTTTCACTCTTTCAAAAAGCTAGAAAACTAAACGTGCTTCATGCAAACACTATAAATTATGGGGTACATGATTTAGATGTTGCCAAAAAGTAATTAATAGATTTACAGTTAATTTACTTCAGTTGAAGTTGAAACTAAAAAAAAATTAACTATTCTTTTGAATTTAAAGATATATAAGTTATTGTTATTATTTGTAAACGTTTTTTTTTTATTTTTTGTGTTTTAATATTTTTTCTCCATAATATTTATTCGTGTTCAATTGCTGTTGCAATTGTTAGTTTGATTTATGAGGGGAAAACCAAAGTTTAGGAGTAAGTTTCTAATTTAGGTACTTTGCAAAATAAAAGTAAAATAATTATAGGGTGTTGGAAAATAAAATGGTCAGTGGGCTTTTGTTGTTGGAGAGTTTAAGTTCTATGCAAATAAGTTAAAAATAGAATGTTTTTAAAAAATAGTTAAAATATATAAAGCTAAATCTTTAAACTATAACATTTAATGGTTACATCTCTCCTCACTACTTTCGCATTAATGTTTTCTTTTCTATATAAAAATTGGAACACCCTAATTTATTTTAAATTATTAAAAGAAAAATTTATTTTTCTAGTATTTTTTTTCGTAGTCCCAATCATACACTTACAATACAATTAGCTGTAAAATTTATTTCATATACAAATATTGTTTTAGTTTTTTTCGTAATTCCCTAGAGAAATCTTTTTCAAATTTATCTATCAATTAATTTTTCATTTAGAATTTCTATTGTAAATATTTCGCTTTGTGCAAGCGCACTATAAATTACACTACAAATAGTGTTGAGCAGTAGTGATTCAAAATGTATAAAAAAACTAGAAATTTACATATAACATTTTGTGTTTTCATTTTTTTATTCATTTTAGGACAGGAAATCATAAATTTATTTGAATTTTTAATAAATAACCGTCACAATGATGACAGATAAAATTGCAAATTAACCGATAAATTCTAAATGAACATTATTAGAGAACTTTTTTTTTTTTGTTGTATTGAAAGTGTTCAAACACTTGTGTTTGAGGCATTAAAAATAGGGTCTCATTAAAAAATATACTAAATGTTTTTATATGAACAGTTAACACGATTTTTGGGGCACCTTTTAATACAACGAATATAGTTTAACACAAGCTTTAACTTTATAGTCCTTCTGTATTATTCAAATCCAAATCTAAAGTCTACATTATAGACTAGACTATAAACTAGATCTAGAACAGAAGTAGAACTAGATCTAGAACTGAAGTAGAACTAGAACTGAACAAGAACTGAACTAGAACTGAACTAGAACTGAACTAGAACTGAACTAGAACTGAACTAGAACTGAACTAGAACTGAACTAGAACTGAACTAG
>NC_060952.1:86671368-86673447 GCF_022045245.1 Lucilia cuprina | reverse complement strand
CAGTTCTAGTTCAGTTCTAGTTCAGTTCTACTTCAGTTCTAGTTCAGTTCTAGTTCAGTTCTACTTCAGTTCTAGTTCAGTTCTAGTTCAGTTCTAGTTCAGTTCTAGGTCAGTTTTAGTTCAGTTCTAGTTCAGTTCTAGTTCAACTAGTACATTTCTAGTTCAGTTTTAGTTCTGTCCGTGCTTAGTTCTTCTTGTGTACTAAGGATATGTTCCAGCAAAAAAAAACGAAGTACTTCCAAAAGAGTAACATTTATCACCACTTCAAAAGTAGCAGTAAGTGAATTTTTATTCTATAATACTACAATTTTGCTTCCTGACAACTTCCAGAGAAAAACATTCAAATTACTTCTAGAAATGACTTCAGATGTAGTGAAATTGGAATAAAATAAAAAGGACATCCCTCCAATGACAAGTCTGTGTAAAAATCATACTATTGTTAACAGTTGCAACAAATGTGTTGTATTTATTTGAATGTTTTTTTATAATGTAAGCTTATTTTTTTTATTTTGTAAATTATAAAAATCCGTTCCTAAAAAAAACAACAAAATAAAGTTGAAAACAGTATTAAATGTAAAATTTTTGTTAGTTTTTTTCTTTTGGTTTGTTAATGGTCACCCAAGTGAAACAATTTTCTATAGATTAATTTAATTCTTTTTTATATTCTGACGGTGACTGATGGTAACTGAGGTGTGACATTTAAAGTATGGTATAATTGCATATGTAGAGAATGGAGTTTATTATGTACCATATTACTTTTGTTCATTTACTTAAAAAAAAATATTTATATTAACAAATAAGAAAATATGCGAAAATGTGTAAAAAGTTATTTAAAATTAATCAGAACTTACGGACCGTTAGGAAAGAAAATTGTAATAAATATAAGACGTTAAATAATACAGAACTGTATATGGTAGTCTTTGAAAATTGTTTATAAATGTTAGAGCAAATTTAAAAATATTTTATGATTAAAATATAAAATATAAAAGTCATTAAAAACCCTATAGAATATGCTAAGCTTACAAAGAGACATGATTGTCAGTGTAATTTTTGACTGAAGTTTGAAATTTTTTCAAATGTCAGTGTAATAAAAATATTTCCTTATTTTAATTTTAGTTTTTTTATTTTGTCTTTATTATGAGTATATTTAACTAATGTAACAGACATTGACAATTATCATAATAACACAAAATGTATAGCAAAAAAAAAAAAAAAAAAAAAAACAAACGCATACTTTGTCACAACTAAAAAAAATTATGATCATTGTCTCATAATCATTATGATGATGACAAGAATGACAACAAAAATTAAAATCGTAAAAATTTATACACAATAAACATTAATTAGTTGAACAAAAAAAAAAAAAAAAAACTGCTGAACATGAACCAAGCAGAAATTCTATAGAATTATGAAAAAGAGACATAATGTAAAAAACTGATGATGAATACTGGAGAATAACAAAAAAGAGTTAAAGGGAAGGGACGTTGCACTTTGACCGGCACACAATGTATGTCTGTATTGTAATTTTAAAATTACAATTAATTGGAATTATGCAGACATTTGTTTGAAGCTGAAAACCGATTGTAATGAAATGTTAAGAACATATTAAAATTCAGCGTTTAACAAAAGAATTTCATATATGATGAATTTGTCCAGAAGTAATTTGATTTAAAAAATATTAAGCCAGAGAAATTTTAATATATGAATATGAATAAAGTTGTTGTAGGTCGGCAGTAGCTCATTAAAATAGTTCGTCAAACAAATGTCTAACTAACTAAATAAATAAAAAACTAACTAACTAATTTCAGTTCTAGTTCAGGTCTAGTTCAGTTCTAGTTCAGTTCTAGTTCAGTTCTAGTTCAGTTCTAGTTCAGTACTAGTTCAGTTCTAGTTCAGTTCTAGTTCAGTTCTAGTTCAGTTCTAGTTCAGTTCTAGTTCAGTTCTAGTTCATTTCTTGTTCAGTTCTAGTTTAGTTCTAGTTTAGTTCTAGTTCAGTTCTAGTTCAGTTCTAGCTCAGTTCTAGTTCAGTTCTAGTTCAGTTCTAGTTCAGTTCTAGTTCAGTTCTAGTTCAGTTCTAGT
>NC_060952.1:86669664-86671268 GCF_022045245.1 Lucilia cuprina | reverse complement strand
AACTAGAACTGAACTAGAACTGAACTAGAACTGAACTAGAACTGAACTAGAACTGAACTAGAACTGAACTAGAACTGAACTAAAAATGAACTAGAACTGAACTAGAACCTTGTTTTATTGTTGCTTTTTACAAAGACCATCAAGTCAGCTATGGAAAATGTTTCCAGTTGTTCACATGGGAGCATAGACAAGAAATTTTGCTTCAAAGTCCATTGTAATTTTAGTTATTGTTACTGTTTTCAATAAGAATATTTTCTGAAATTTGGGAGGCCAGTTCCAGAGAATCTAATCAAATCTCATGGATGTATTCTCTAAACTTTTGGTGTAATAATACTTTTCTGATGTTTTGCCCATTACTCCCATAAACATTGTTATGACAAATCATTCATTGTTTTTCTAGTGTTTTTGTATCGTTGGCGTTTTACATATTATTGCTACCACAATAGCATTTTTTTAGTTGTTGTTTTTCTCGAACAACAATCATCATCATATGTTTGGGATCGACAGCTTGAATAGAATTTAAAATATTTAAATTAAGTGTAATTTGTCAAAAGCAGTAGAGTGTACCCCAACTCAATTACATACAAACAAATAAAACATACATAGGCTGCACTCCTTTAAAATATTTGTTTTAGAAATTTTCTATTACAATCACATTTGTTTTGAAATTTATTTAAAAATACAAATCAAACAATATGTGTTGTTAAGTATAGACATACTTTTTGTCCATTAACGGAAACGGATGTATTGGCTGCTGCGTACGCACTCAAGCCTAAAGTTATTTTTAGTTTGTTTTTCAGTCTTATTTTTAAAAAATATAATTGAGATTTTATTTGTTAAGAGACAATTTAAAAAAAATGTGTTTTGTTAATATAGATTGTTAATAGGGATTATTTAAGTATTTCTACATAATGTTAATTGTTTTAGCAAATAATAGAAAACAAACTTTATTAAGCTTTTTAGTTAATAATTACGTTAATTTCCGTTGGATAGACAATAGTAATTTTAGTGAAAAATCTACATGAATTTAACACGTGTTTAATTGGAGAAGGAGTGCCATACATAGATACTTATGTATTTATAGACTAGACTACAAACCGGACTATAGACAATACTATAGACTAGAAAATCAGGTAAGCTATAGGCCTGATTATAGTCTAAACATAAAGAATATGGTAACCTTTAATATTAGACAATAGACTAAGCTATTGACTAAAATATAGACTTGTCTATATACTAGAAAAGACTATAGACTATATACTAGACTATAGATTCTACTACAGACTAGACCATAGACAAGACTATAGACTAGACTATAGACTAGGCTATAGATTAGACTATAGACTAGAATATAGACTGAATATAGACTAGGCTATAGACTACACTAAAGACTAGAATATAGACTAAAATATAGACTAGACTATAGACTGGACTATAGACTAGTCTACAGGCTAGACTATAGACTAGACTGTAGATAAGAGTATAGACTACACTAAAGACTAGACTATAGACCAGACTATAGACTAGACTATAGACTAGACTATAGACTAGACTATAGACTAGACTATAGACTAGACTATAGACTAGAATATAGACTAGACTAT
>NC_060952.1:86668209-86669564 GCF_022045245.1 Lucilia cuprina | reverse complement strand
AGTCTAGTCTATAGTCTAGTCTATAGTCTAGTCTATAGTCTAGTCTATAGTCTAGTCTATAGTCTAGTCTATAGTCTAGTCTATAGTCTAGTTTATATTCTAATCTATTGTCTAGTCTACAGTCTTGTCTATAGTCTAGTCTATAGTCTAGTCCATCGTATAATCTTGTGCAAACTGTTATCTATTATAACTAATAGGGTACTCTAGCCTATATTTTATATTCAATTCTAACTTATACTTTTGTCTAAGCACATTATAGATTTTAAGCAATTTACTTGTAATGAGTTTCTTACTTGAGATGTAAAGCAGTTATTTTAAGGAGTAAATTTCCGTCTCTGGCTTACATGTTACAACTTTCTTTTCTATAAAAGTTTTGTTTTTCATAAACTATATTTTTTTTTTTTGAAACGATAAATATTTCATGTTTTATGAAAATATGTTTCATATTTATTTTTTTTTTCAACCGACATTAGTATATATATTTGTATCGATGTACGTGTGTTCGTGTATTATTTTCCATTTGCTATTTACTGTATTATCATGACAAATAACAATTATTATAATAATAATTTTTTTCATTTCTCTCTGTATTACAAAACGTTATAAAAAACAGTACAAGGTTGTTATTTTTTCAAAAATTATTATTATTGCATATTTATTCGATAATAATTTATATAAATGTAAAATAATGTTTTTGTTTGTAATGGTTCATATGAGTAAGAGTTTAAGTAATTTTCCTGTCAAAAAAAAAAAAAAAAAAAAATTCGTTGACATGATTTTGTTAAATTAAAAACATTGTTTAGTTATTCTTGTTGTTTTTTTCGTCGTTTATTGCATTACATATTATAATATATTAGAATGATAATGTTTAGAGTATGATATAATAATTCAGCGGAAACTTTTTATGGGGAGTCTACAGTGGGAAAGAAAGTTGTAGAAATTTATAAATCAGTTCATAACATGATGTGATTATTTGCTCTCCTGCCTTTTTGATAACTTTACGAACGACTTAAAAAGACATATACAAAAAAATTAAAGAAATATTTGAGCTCGAATTGTGAAATGGAATACGGGGCTATAACAAATCCGAATTGTTTAAGCTAAATAAAATAAATTAGAGGTGAGCTAGACCTTGTATCCTGCTGGGCTGAACCATGAACCTCCGGATTGTGAAACAGAATATCGGGCTATAAAGAATAGAAACGATCTAGAACTAACCTTAACCTGAACTGAAATAGATCTGAACTAGAACTAGAACTGAAATAGAAATGAACTAGAACTGAACTAGAACTGAACTAGAACTGAACTAGAACTGAACTAGAACTGAACTAGAACTGAACTAGAACTGAACTAGA
>NC_060952.1:86665121-86668109 GCF_022045245.1 Lucilia cuprina | reverse complement strand
AGACTATAGACTAGACTATAGACTAGACTATAGACTAGACTATAGACTAGACTATAGACTAGACTATAGACTAGACTATAGACTAGACTACAGACTACACTATAGACTTGACTATGGACTAGACTATAGACTAAACTTTAGACTAGACTATAAACTAGACTAGACTATGACTAGGCAATAGACAAGACTATGGACTAGGCGATAGACTAGACTATGGACTAGACTAATTACTAGATTAAAGACTAAACTATAGAGCAGACTATAGACTAGATTATCGTATAGACTATAAAATAGATTTTAGTATCGACATGACTATAGACTAGATCATAGTATTGACTAAATACTATACTTTTATTTGAATTTTCCACTCCTGCTAAGTTTTTTAAAATGTATAAAAAAAGGTCCCGTAAAAGCAAAAAAATATGTTTTGTGGTTTTATCTAGTGGGAGGTAGCTATAGTTCTTATTGGTGCTATTTGCTATTATTGTTATGTTTATGAAAATGATTATTGTATTATAATACAATTTTTAACTCTTCCTTCTACTACCATAACTCTCTGAACCCACTCTCTCCAATTTCTTTTTACTCAAACACACAAATAGAGTAGAATGAAACCCTTAATAAAAACAGCAGGCCTATTATATCATGTATATTATTTTTCATGTCAATTTTATATTTTGTTTGTTGTTGTTATTTTTAACGTTTATAATATGAATAAATAAATAAATAAAATGTATATAGTATTTTACTTATTTTTCATTTTTCCTAACTATTATGAAACATTTTATTTAAATTTAAACATGTAGTAGTTTACATAACGTTAAAGAATTAAAGGCAAAAGAAGGAGACTGAGTTAAGGTAGTTAGATTGACTGAAATAGCATACTTACTATTTCAGTCATTCTAACTACCTAAGCTTGTTTGTATGTCGGATTGAATAAATTTAATATAATTTGACTATTTTACTGTATAAACTGTTATATATTTTCATATGTCAGGTAATTTTGTAATAAATATGATAATCGTTTTTCTTGTATGTTTGATCAATAACTATTAAAAGTTTTTTTTTGTTATAACAATATATTGTTTTATTATTTAAGAAAACTACTAAATATAAAGTAACATGTTTAGAAAAAATGAAAAAAATTTATAAAATGTAATTTCTTTCGAAAATTTATGACATAAAGAATCAAAAAGAATTTATACATTTTGTTGACAATTTAACAATGAATAATGAGAGTCTATTTGAATATTGGATGATGAAATAATTTGAATATAAATTGTTTATTGCATGATTAGGCATTTTTGTGATTTTAATATCCTTGTTTTGGGAAGCGTGAGGTAGAAGTCAGGAATGTAGTTTACTCTAGACTAGATTTATGCTGGACTATAGCATAGTCAAGTTAATAGCCTAGACTGTAGGCTATAGACGAGGCTATAGACTAGACTTTATAGAGTAAACTATAGACTCGACTATACACTAGACTATAGACTATACTATAGTCTAGACTTTAAACTAGACTATAGACTAGACAACAGACTAGACTCTAGACTAGACTATAGACTAGACTATAGACTAGACTATAGACTAGACTATAGACTAGACTATAGACTAGACTATAGACTAGACTATAGACTAGACTATAGACTAGACTATAGACTAGACTATAGACTAGACTATAGACTAGACTATAGACTAGACTATAGACTAGACTATAGACTAGACTATAGACTAGACTATAGACTAGACTATAGACTATACTATATACTAGACTATAGACTAGACTGTGGATTTGATAATACTTGTATTACTTGTATTATAATAGGAGATATAAAAAATATACTTCATTAGAAAATATCCTTACACACTTATAACATTAATGACTACCACCATATTATTTACTCTTAGAAATTTCTCAAAATTCTCTTAATCTTTACTTCATTTATTCTCTCTTCTTATAGCAGGTGTTTTATTTATTTCATTTGCCGTGGTTCTTGATACTCCAATGTTTTTTTTTTTTTTTTCGTTTCATTACTTTAGTTTCACGTCAGGTGTTTTGTGTTTCTTCCTTGTTTTAGTTAAATTTTGTGGATTGTATCATGTGTGTGTGTGAGTTTTGAATCCCAAAAATACACATGCTTATGAAAACGGACTACCACTGTTGTTAACATACTTTATAAAATGTCTGATGTCTTGACTGGTTATGATTAGTGTCTTCTTTAGGGGTGTTAAAAATTTTGTTTCCTACATATTTAGTTGTATTGAACGTTTTATTTGGGTTTATTAGGGAAATGTGAAATACTTAATTATTTGTATATGTAGACTTTTAGAATAGTTAATTTTTATTCAACAATGAAAAATTTTTGAACAAAGCTTCAGCGATCTTTAAGAATTTCGATTAGTATAGCCTAATTTACGTAAATTCTATGGGAAAAAAGCACCTTGTCAAGGGTGGATAAGTTACATCTTAAAATAAAACTTTTACAGTTCGAAAAGTTATTAAGGAGTGTTTTATATACAAATAAGAGAAAATTTTGATTTTCTTATCGCAGACTAAAATGTAGACTGGGTTGTATGCATGACAATAGACTACAGAATAGACATTAGACTAGACTATAGACTAGATTATGGGCTAGACTATAGACTAGACTATAAACTAGACTATATATTAGATTATAGACTAGACTATAGACTAAACTATAAACTAGAATATAAGCTAGACTATAGACTAAAGGCTACGCTATTAACTAGTCTACAAACTAGACTATAAGCCAGACTATAGACTAGCTTAAAGACTAGACAATAGTATAGAGTAAACTATAGAATACACTATAGACTAGACTATAGACTAGACTATAGACTATAGACTAGACTACAGACTACACTAGACTATAGACTAGACTATAGACTAGACTATAGACTAGACTATAGACTAGACTATAGACTAGACTATAGACTAGACTATAGACTAGACTATAGACTAGGCTA
>NC_060952.1:86662822-86665021 GCF_022045245.1 Lucilia cuprina | reverse complement strand
ACTAGAACTGAACTAGAACTGAACTAGAACTGAACTAGAACTGAACTAGAACTGAACTAGAACTGAACTAGAACTGAACTAGAACTGACCTAGAACTGAATTAGAACTAAACTAGTACTGGACTAGAACTGAACCAGAACTGAACTAGAACTGAACTAAAACTGAACTAGAACTGAACTAGAACTGAACTAAAACTGAACTAAAACTGAACTAGAACTGAACTAGAACTGAACTAGAACTGAACTAGAACTGAACTAGAACTGAACTAGAACTGAACTAGAACTGAATTAGAACTGAACTAGAACTGAACTAGAACTGAACTAGAACTGAACTAGAACTGAACTAAAACTGAACTTGAACTGAACTAGAACTGAACTAGAACTGAACTAAAACTGATCTAGAACTGAACTAGAACTGAACTAGAACTAAACTAGAACTGAACCAGAACTAAACTAGAACTGAACTAAACTTGGAATATAATATTAATTTTTCGTCTAAAAAATTCGAAAAGAATTTTTGTGAGCATGGACCAACATATCAAATTTTAGATACATACTTGCCTTGGCAATAGAGTTGTAATATAAATAATTATACCTAAAAAGAAAGAAATTTATCATTATTTTCATGTTTTAAAAGATCTGGAAGCTAAATATAAAAATCTGTATTTTAATAATATAGGAGAATGACGAAATAATACACAGATGGTTTGGAGACTAATAAGATTTATTTAATCTGGTTAGAACAGTTTACTTGTTTCTTAGAATTCTTATTAGATCGCTTTTCTTTTTTAGAGTTATTTACTCTAACTTTATAATTGGCCACACTTTTTTGTACCTAGTGAATCGTTTTGTGTTGTCCTTAAGGTATGTTTTTGTTTTGGTGGTTGCTTGGTAATTTCTCGTGGGTTCTCAGCAAAAATATGTGTGAAATGTCCCTGTTTGCGTGAGTAAAGACGTGTGTGTATTTGTTTTCGTATGTGATATACCAAAAAAAAAACTTTAGTTTTAAGTGTCACCCGCGTTTTTTGCTGCCATTCATTATATTGTTTTTATTATTATAATCAAATAAACATACATATGTATTTATCTACACACATTTACATAAAAAACTTACAATGTGAAAGTGTGTGTATAATTATAATTGTATGAGCGTGTGTATTTAATTGCAAACGAAGCGTGACATGGTTTTTTATGTTTTTTCTTTTAGATATCATTATTTTTCATGTTTGTATTTTTTTAAAACTTTAGAAAAGTCTGAAATCTTTACTAATAGTCGGTTTTCTGTAGTTTTGGTCTTTTGTTGTTTTCATACTTTTCGCTCATTATATTGACAACACTAACAACAAAAACGTACTTGTTTGTACTTACTGCATAATGCTCATACAATTTTCATCATAATCATCGTATTTGTTTTGGTTATGCAGTTCGTTAGCGAAAAGGGCTCTCTCCCCTTTTGTTTCTGTCGCTTGCTTATATTATAATGAGAGTTTATTAGACCTTTAGTAAAAGAGAATTGTTTGTTTATGGTTTTTATTTATCTCATGGAACGTTGAAATCTATGGGATAGCAAAATCACAAAATTGTGTTTGCATTTAAATGTGGATTTTATTCTCTCATTAAATATTACAAAAGTAAATTTAAGAGCAAGAGCAAGTGATTAAGGGAATTTACACCAGAAAAAATTATGTTAGTGGTTAAAAGAGAAAAGAAAAAATTAAAGAGGGGTGATAGGAATATGGTGTTTAAATGAACTGTTTATTGTTTTATCTTTAGTTTCTATAGTTTCTTATATAAACTAGACTAGTCTACAGACTAGTCTATAGTCTAGTCTATTGTCTAGTCTATAGTCTAGTCTATAGTCTAGTCTATAGTCTAGTCTATAGTCTAGTCTATAGTCTAGTCTATAGTCTAGTCTATAGTCTAGTCTATAGTCTAGTCTATCGTCTACTCTATAGTCCAGTCTATAGTCTAGTCTATATTCTAGCTTATCGTCTAGTCTATTGTCTAGTCTATAGTCTAGTCTATCGTCTTGTCTATTGTCTAGTCTATAGTCTAGTCTATAGTCTAGTCTAGTCTATTTTATAGTCTAGTATATATTCTAGTCTATAGTCTAGTCTATAGCCTAGTCTATAGTCTAGTCTATAGTCTAGTCTATAGTCTAGTCTATAGTCTAGTCTATAGTCTAGTCTATAGTCTAGTC
>NC_060952.1:86646978-86662722 GCF_022045245.1 Lucilia cuprina | reverse complement strand
TTCTAGTTCAGTTCTAGTTCAGTTCTAGTTCAGTTCTAGTTCAGTTCTAGTTCAGTTCTAGTCCAGTTCTAGTTCAGTTCTAGTTCAGTTCTAGTTCAGTTCTACTTCTAGTTCAGTTCTAGTTCAGTTCTACTTCTAGTTCAGTTCTACTTCTAGTTCAGTTCTAGTTCAGTTCTAGTTCAGTTCTAGTTCAGTTCTAGTTCAGTTCTAGTTCAGTGCTAGTTCAGTTCTAGTTCAGTTCTAGTTCAGTTCTAGTTCAGTTCTAGTTCAGTTCTAGTTCAGTTCTAGTTCAGTTCAATTCTAGTTCAGTTCAATTCTAGTTCAGTTCTAGTTCAGTTCTAGTTGAGTTCTACTTCAATTTTACTTCAGTTTTACTTCAGTTCTGGTTCAGTTCTAGTCTAGTACTAGTTTAGTTCTAGTGTATTAATAAACGCTATATTAGCCATAAAGCTAACAATTACCGAATCAAAATATGTACAATTTACGCTCTCTTACTCAAATTTATAGAATTTAACCCATAAATGAACGTAACATTTTTATTTTTTCTATCCAACTCACACATCCACTCATTAAAATCCAAACAGAAATCAACACACGAACATGCAGGAATACAAAAACCGATGATTAACGAAAAGTTAGTAAAGTAGACAGTCGTTGCTTAATGATGTATTTTTTTGTGAACACGATTGGTATATGGGGAGAGGAAGAGGAAACCCAACAATATTACACAGTCTGAAAGTATGGTTGTAATAGAAACACGAGCCGACAAAAAAAAAACAACCACGAACAAAAACAGAAAACACAAAGTAAAAGCACAAATGCAATAAGAAAAAAATACAATTGGAACGTATGTTTTAGTTTAGGTTTGTGTGTTTTGTTTAATTTTTTTTTTCTTTCATTTGCTGAGTAAGAAAGAAACAACAAAACAAACAACACAAACCCGGTAGAAACCAATACGAAAAACGCAAAAACAAAAAACGACAACAACAACAAGAACTAGGAGAATAAAACAAAACAAAATACACACTATGAAATACTTCGCCAAACGTCTCGCACAGCTGAAGTTAGTCTAACATCAGATACGAAGTCATATACAACAACGTGCGGCTAAAAAAACAAATTCAAAGCTTTTTTCAAATTAAAAAAAATATATTGTTTTAATAAGAAAAAAAACCACAAGCAAACAAAAATTAAATGCATTAATAAAAATTATAAATGAAATTGTTAGAAAATTATTATTTTTTTAGTTTTGTTTATCAAACACCAACAACCCAAAATATAAAGAAAATGAAATAAAAAAAAAATTGTTTTTGAAAGTTTAAAAATTTACAAAAAAAAAAAAAAATTAAAAAAAGCTGCAAAAAAGTGCAATATAACAAAACAAAATAAAATAAAGTTTTGAAGTTTAAGAAAAAAAATTAAACAAATTAAAATATTTGAAAGCAAAAACTAAATAATTTTTAAAACCAAATAATAAACAAACAAATTTTAAATTTAAATAAAAAAAATTATAAAAATATTTGAAAAAAATTATATAAAAACTGCAAACCTGGTATTTTTGCGGTTTCCACAATTTGTGTATAAAAGTGTAAAATTATAAAAAAAAAATTATAAAGAAAATAATACATCCATACATACATACTAATAACTCATACGTTCAAAAGAAATAAATATAATAATATTAATTACAATAACAAATACATTAATTGTTTGCAAGATAAAGAAAAAAAAGGTATTAATTAAATATTTTTATATATTTTTTTTTCTACAGTATTTTAATGTTATGATAAAAAATGGTTTAACAAAAAGTAACATTTTCTTGGAATTGAAAAAGCCTTAAATAAATATTGTGCTTTTTTTTGAAGAAAAAAAAAAACGAAACATAAGTAATTAACCATATTATATAATTTAATAAAAAAAATGTTTATTACAAATTCCTGGAAATTTCAAAAAGGGAAAACTTTATATTGCTTACTGCCTAACAGAATCTTCAGCTAACAAACGATTATTATAAAATCTTTAAAAAAAATGTTTTAATATATAGCAATTCAGGAAGCGAGGTCTAAGAACTAGTAACTGATTCCGCAACTGCTTCTTGGTAATACCTTGAAATTAAGGTACAGAGTATCAATAAATTATTGTGGTAGGAGACACTTAATTCGCAGCTTTAAAGCATTGTGAGCTTTCCTTTTAAAACAAAAGCTTTAATTTTTTTTTTTCAAAATTACCGATTCGATTCTTAAACTATTTCAAATAAATCATTCAAGTTAAAGGCAATTCTGATTTAGTTTCATTAGTTTTAAAGTGAAACCTTATAATATTTCACTTATAGGTTCCCAGAAAAAATAAAGCAAAGTAAGTGTCAGTGAATTTTATTATCTTCTATGGAAGTAATGTTTAATGACTTCCGAAGAAGCGAAAATAGTTCTATTTTTTTTTGTGCTGAATATATTTTTTTATTCTTATTTTTTTGTGAGATAAAAATTTGTATTTTTGGGATCATCATTTCCGTATAACTTCCAGAAAAAAAGAGCATAAAAATTACTTCTTGAGAATGACTTCAGAAGTAGTGAATTTGAATTTTCCGAATAACTTCCAAAAAGAAAAAAATAGTATACAAATTACTTTTTGAGAATGACTTTGGAAGTAGTGAATTTGGAACCAAATAAAAAGAATATGACAAGTCTGTGTTAAAATCATCACTTCTTTAGGTCTTTTTCAATACTTCCATAGAGTAAATTCTATTTCATTTTCGCTTCTTTGGAAGTTCTTTTTGTTTCATCTTGAGAATGACTTCGGATGTAGTGAATTTGAAATCAAATAAAAAGAACATCCATCCTATGACAAGCCTCTGTTAAAATCATCACTTCTTTAGGTATTTTTCAGTACTTTCATGGAGTAAGTTCTACTGCATTTTCGATTCGATTCTTAATGAACCAGTTTCATTCAATTCTTAAGAATATTTTTCAATTTTCATTCTATTTGTACAGAAAGAACCAGTTGAGTTTTCAATCGATTCTAAAAAAAAACTGCTTAAAAATTCTCTGTGAACTTCTTCAGATTTTATTCGATTCTAGAGAATCTCCTTAAATTTCCATTCTATTTATACAGAAAATTTTAATTTTTCATTTGACTCGATTCTAATTGAAGCAGTTCAATGTTCATTCGATTCTTAATACAGTGTTTTAATTTTGTTTCTATTTAAACAGAAACTTTCATTTGACTTGATACAAAATGAATCAGATCCATTTTAATACGGTTCTTAATTAACATCTTCGATATTCTCAGCGAACTAGTTCATAATTGTTCCAAAATTCTTCTTTTAATACAGAAACTTTTAAATTTTCATTTAACTCGATTCTTACTGAATCAGTTCCAGTTTTATTTGGTTCTTAATAAACTATTTTAATATTCTAAGTGAACTAGTTCACACTTAATACGATTTGTAGGAAATTTAATAAATTGTATTTCTTTTAATACAGAAACTTTTAAATTTTCATTTGACTCAATTCTAAGTGAATGAGTTCAATTTTCACTCTATTCTAAATAAACTGCTTCAATATTCTCAGTGAACTAGTTCACACTAAATTCGATTCTTATGAAAAAGTTTAAATTTTTGTTTCTATTTACACAGAAACTTTTGAATTTCCATTTGACTCGATTCAAAATGAATCACATCCATTTTAATTCGATTCTAAATAAACTGTTTCAATATTCTATGTAAACTAGTTCACACTTAATTCGACTCTTAAAAAAGGTTTAAATTATTTTTTTATTTACACAGAAACTTTTGAACTTTCATTTGATTCGTATCTAAATGAATCAGTTGCATTTTTATATAATTCTAAAAAATGTTAGCAAGTTATCTTGAAAATTTTTACTACAGGGTTTTATACTCTCATAGACGGAGGACGGACATAGCTAAATCGACTTAGAAAGTGTTTCTGAAATACTTTAAGGTGGATATACTTAGTACCAAATTTTTTGATGTTAAAAACATCAGCACAAATGCATCCCAGCCTCAAGAATAGTGTCTTTCCATACGAACTACATTTAAAGTCTATCACAACATAATATAAGACAAAAACTGTGCTTTTCCTTAATTGATTATAACTGGATTAAGCTATATTATATCTAAATTAAAAAAAAAAAAAAACATTTTTTTACATTATTAATTAATTAAATTGTTCAGAGAAATAACTAAACAAATATTTTTGTGTATGTATTTTTTTTTAAATGTGTTAAAAAATTTAAAAAAAAATCAAAAATTAAAATCGTGTTAAAAAAAAAAACGTTTAAATAATTTGAAAAAAAGTGCTTATAAAAAAATGTATTTTAACTAAAGAAATAATTTTGTAAATTTTGCTCATAAATATAATTTATTTTTTGAATAGAAAGTATTACTTAGTACTGACTACAGTTTAACTAAAGTTTAACTAAAGTACTTCCATGGAGTAAATTCTACTTCTTTTTCGCTTCTTTGGAAGTTCTTTTTGATAACTTCGAAATATTCTGGATATTTATACACACACACTACTATAGTTTGAAGTGTATAATGCTTTGTAAATATTATTTATAGTGAACGAATATATTAAAATCACACTTAATTAAAAATGTTTTAATTGGCTCAAAATCACTATCTGATTCGATTAAACAACGTCTGTCCGTCCGTCAACTTCAACGTATAATATCTTAAAAACTGTATGGGATTTTAAAGTAATTAAACATATAAAAACTTGGATTTATAAAATACTGATTTTTTCAATTTATTGCTATATTAAGCTTACGGTAAAGATAGTTCAAAGAAGAGAAAGAGATATGCTAGATGTTAAGATCTGATTTTAAAGTTGATTGAATGGACTTTCAGATGGCATATAATATTTTCTAACATAAAGTTGTATTTTTGCTGTTATAATGCCTTAGAAAGGGTCAAAACTCCTTTTGACCCTTGACTGATTCCAGCTCTCCCCGGGGGCATGTTACCTTGGCGAGGGGAATAAAGAGGTGGCCAATACCTTCAGTCTGGCCGGGACTGAAAAATTGGTTACACTCTACTGCTTGGCTTAGTCCTTTCAAAGATTGACAAAGGTCAGACCAGAGCACAACATAATCTGGTACTACGGGTGGCCAGTTGCCCGCAGGACTATGTCCTGCTGGTCATTTGTTGAGGTTCCTTTGGTATCCACCTAGTGTCTGTTTCGCGGGAGAGAGTAAGTGGCGGTTAATAGACTGATGCATTATAAAGTCAATATATCGGGATAAGTTCACTGGTTACGTCTCTAGGTGCTGTTGCCGAATCCAATGGTCGGAGATTAGATAGCACGAGTACTCCAGCAAAGTACTTGTGCATGAACCGGTCAAAGCCAATGAACAAAAATTGCCAACTGAATTCTTCATTGATGAATAAAGGGGCGATTTTAGACCGATTTCAAGACTACCCAGTGGATGAAAAAGACCACCGTGAGTTAAGGCCGTCAAGGCAGATGCTCACGTTAAAGTTGTATTGATGGTGTTATAACGCGTCAAAAAAGGTAAACAATTAAGTTTTTAATTTTTCAAATTTCAAGACACGTTACCTCAAATCCCCGAAAGTGGCTGAATCTTGATTGATTGACCTTTAAGAGAAGTATACTTTGTTTAATGGGTTACAAAAATTGTCGACCTGTGTTATTTGTTTGAAAAATTACTTTCGAATTAATCCGAACCGAACCTCTTCAGAGCTATAAAACATGTTTCGCTTTCATATTTTTGATTAGTTAAAAATCTTTACACAATCTACAATTTAGTAAAACTCCCACCATCTAAATTTAATTTTAAATATTTTGTTTATAAATTTTTTTTTAAATATTTATTTAACAACAAACATTCATTCAAGTTTTATCTTTAAAAAATATATTAAGTTAACCATAAATTATAGAATACAAACGTTGCTGTTAATCTTGCTATCAAAAGGTGTTGCTAATTTGTAGTTTTTTTTCAACTTTAAAAATAATGTTTTAAAACTTAATAACATTTTAGAAAATAAAACAAATATGAATTTATAGTTGGATATTGCCGAAACATATGAATCCCTACAGCAGTCAGTATGTTAAAAATGAGCATTATTATTATTTTTTTGTAATAAAACACTTAATTTGTTTTTAACCGTATTGAGGAATATTTGTATTTTTTTAAGGGGAATTTGTATGGGGGCTAGAGTCAAATTAAGTCCGATTACTATAAAAATCAGTAGTGTCATTTATCGTTCTATAAAACTAAGTTTTGTTAATTTTTGTTGACTTAATAGAGGCCCCATTCAGGAGGTTCGGTTGTATGGGGGCTAGGCGAAATAACGGACTGATTTCAACCATTTTCATTTGAACCAAAAAAAGAGCATGTGCCAAATTTCATCAAATTATTATGAAAATTGCGACCTGTAGCGTGAGTACAAGGTTTACATGGACAGACAGACGGACATGCAGACAGACAGACGGACAGACAGACGACAGACAGATGGACGGACGGAAAGACGGACATAGCTAAATCGACTCAGAAAGTGATTCTAAGCCGAATGGTATGCTTTAAGATGGGTATAGGATCAATATTTTTGGGTGTTACAAACATCAGCACAAACGCACAATATCCTCCCCACTATAGCGGTGTAGGGTATACAAATTATAATATACAATGGGACTGTTTCTCAGCTAAAACTAAAATAAAGTTTTAGTTTCTTAAAAAAAATTTTGTAAATTCATTAAAAACATTTGTCATTTCCCAAATGAGCCAAGACACCACCGACAATGACGATGATGTTATTATATATTTTTTTATAGGTACTTTAGTTTTGTTATTTTTTTTAGGGTGTTGTTGTTTTTGTTTTTGTTGCTATTTTGTTTATCTGTAAGTTTTTTTCTATTCTTTTCTCAAACAAAAATAAATAAGAAATATTAGTAAATAACAAGTTAAATAAAAAAAATATCTAAAAAACTTTACGTATTCGTTCAAATAAAAGTTTTTGTTTTAGTGAACAACTTGAAGAATTGTAGCAAAAATAAGAAAGAACGAAAGAAAGACAGAGAAGAAAATAATTTTTTTGAAGAAACTTTGCTGTTACCAAACTATTTCATTTCCGCCGTTCACTCAACCAACATTTTTTCCTCCATATAGACGATTCATTTTAATTTTTCTAAAATATTGTTGCTGTTATTTCTTTTGTTGTAATTTTTTCTTTTTTGTCTTTTTTTATAAATTTTTTTTATTTTTCGGAATTTTTAGGTGAAGTGAAGTTAATATATGATTCTGGGAGTCAGTTTCATGTATTTTTATTTCATTTTATTCGTTTTGCTGTATTTTTTTTTCATATAGCAACAAATATATTTATTTTCTTCGTCATACCGTATGTAAGAGTTAAACTTAATATAGACCACGTTAAAAAGTGAACTATTTCTTGCTGTTTTTGTTGTTGTTTTATGACCCACAGAGACTGAGACTGAATCGGTATGTAATTTATAAAATTGTATTAAACTTTAAGTTTTTTTTTTTTGTTTTGCTTAAGTTTCTTTTTGAAAACTTTTTTTGTTATAATTTTTCAAACCTTTTTTTTTGTAGGTTTTTTCATTGCTTAATGTGACAGTGGTTTTTGGGGGAGAAAAAAGTGTAATAAATTTGAAATTAATCATTGAAATAAGTGATAGGCAAAGAGCTTTTCCAAACTCTTTTGCTGTTAGAAGTGTGCATACTTACATATGTATTGTAAATAAATCTATTGAGAGAGCTTTTTTGCAACTTTTAGAAAAAAGTGTTTATTTGGACTAAATTATGGACTGGTTTATTGATAAGTCTGTGAAAGAGACTATTGACTATTTATTTGATTAGTCTACGGACTTGTCTCCTGACTAGTCCTTAACATGATTATGGTCTAGTCTATTGAATAATCCTTTGGCTAGTCTATAGACTAGTCTATTGAACAATCTACATACTAGTCAATAGGACTAGATCATTGACTAATCTATAAACTGCTCTTTTAACCGGCCTATTTACTAGTCTATTGATTAGACTTTTGACTATACTTAAACTAGTCTTTTGACTATATCATGGGCTAGTGTATAGAGCAGTCTATTGAATAGACAACGAACTAATCAATTGACTAGATTATGTACTATACTAAAGGCTAGTCTATGAACTAGTCTATTCATAAGTACGTTACACTATATAGAAGTCAATTGGACTACGATATTGACTAGTATATGAACTATTCTTTTGAGTGAACTATTGACTAGTCTAATGACTAGACTATTGACTAATCTATTAAATAGTCCGTGAACTAGTCTGAGTTAGTAGTCTATGGACTAGTCTCTTAAGTAGATTATGGTCTAGTCTTTTGACTAATTTCGGGACAGGATATTGAGTAGTCTGCGGCCTAGTTGCTTTAGTAGTTTATGGACTGATCTATTGACTTAAATATATACTAGTCAAAAGAACTTGGCCATTGACTAGTGTATGAAGTACTTTATGGACTGGTCTATAGTTCTAGTTCCGTTTTAGGATTAGTATATTGATGAGACTAGTGACTATGATCTGGTAAATTTACTGTACTATGCACTAAACTATTGACTAGTGTAAAGGCTATACTATTGACTAGACTTAGACTAGCCTTTTGACTATATTATGGACTAGTGTATAGAGTAGTCTAAAATGAACTAATCAATTGATTAGATTATGAACTATACTATTGACTAGTCTATGAAGTATTCTCTTGACTGAGCTATTGACTAGACTATTAAGAAGTCTTTGAATTAGTCTGAGTTAGTAGTCTATGGACTAGTCTTTTAAGTAGATTATGGTCAAGTCTGTTAACTTATTTCGGGATAGGTCTATAGACTAGCCTATTGAGTAGTCTGCGTTCTAGTCTCTTTAGTAGTTTATGGACTGGTCTATTCACTAATCTGTAGACTAGTCAATAGGACTAGGCTATTGACAAATATTTGGACTAAGTATTCTATTGGCTGGACTATTGACTCATCTATTGACTATTCTATTACTTAGTATATGGACTAGTCTGAGTTACTAGTCTATGGAATGGTCTCTTATTCTCAATCCGAAAAGTCTTATTTGCTTTAATAGCATTTGTTTCACTCATTACAAAAAAGTCAATATAAAACACTGTACTTTTGCCTGCAAACTCACTTTTGTGTAAACCACGGTACTTCCTTTTTATTTTCTGCTTGCCAGATTTTTTTTCTCTATAGTCTTAACGTCTTGTGAAGTTCAGACAACAACAAAAAAAGTGTAATGTATTAAAGAAGACGTAGATGAACTAACCAACTATACATATGTTTGCTCATTGGCAGGGATGGAAAATGCGATAGTATTAGGAAATAAACTAAATGAGATAAATTTTATATAATTTGCTGACGTTAGCATAATGTTAGATCAACCAAAGTCTAAGTATTATTAGGTTATACAAGGTCGTTATATATAACAAGGCTAAAAAACTAGTAGCTGTAGCTTAACGTTGTAAAAAACGACAACAATTTGTTGTCAAAATGATAACAATTAGTTGTCAAAATAATAACGTTTATACATATATTTTATAAAAGTGTTAACAAACGTTTGATGGTAACAATCTAAACCATCAATAGTACTTTGTATTTCTTCTTCTAATGCTTTCTCTCTCAGCTTGATCGATTTATTCCGACTGAATTTTCCCCTTAAATAACTCATTTACAGTCTAGCTATAGTTTATTCAGTTTTTAGATAATTTTGATCTATTAAGCCCCTAACAATCCCTCGAAAATCTATTCATCAGTAGTTTGATAATTTTCTTCACAGCCCTGCAAAAGTAGCGCCAAGTTTGTACATCTAACAAAAAAAACTTTAAGAAAAATCCATTCATACATACATTTGGCTTAAAGTTCACGCTTAAGTTTTGCTGCTGTTGTTACTGTTGTTGTTTTCATTTACTGATTTTATTTTTTGTTACAGTTTCCGCTTTAACATTAAGTTTTTTCTTCTACTTTTAACTTTTATTTTTAGCGCTCATTTGTTATAATGAAGTTCGCTCCCGTTACGTCCCTTTATGTCTATTTGTAGCTCGTTTGTCGCTTATGTTTAGCCCATCTGTTTGAAACTACGTTTAGTTGTTTTTTCCTGTAATTTTCATACATTCGACCGATAACATACAAAGTGTTTAATTTGGTTTAAAGAAAAATATATGGAGAAAATATAAAATCTGGGAAAAAAATACTTACAGGGGAGACCATATGGTTTGAAAGAAGTGTGTAGTAGGTCACAAAGTAGATAAAGGGGGAGAAGATTTAACACGAGTTAAAATTGCACACTGGTACTTTATGGATATCTCACCCATCCAATTTCGATCTGAATAAAGGACTAGTGACAAAATGCCTATTTGTCCTGCTGATATCATTTACATTTATCTTCATTTTTTTAAATAAATCTCTGCTCTTGAAAAACTGATTCAAGTTATGAAAACACATACTTATTACCTTATGCATTACTCTGTAAGAAATGGTTTAACTTGTCTGCCTTGTCTGCAGACTCTCAAGTAAGCTTATTTTTTCCAATTACTTATTACTTTATGCATTACTCTGTAACAATTGGTTTAACTTGTCTGCCTTACTGCAGACTCTTAAGTAAGCTTATTTTTCCAAATATTTTAATTCATTATCAATTTAATTAAATTTCCCTGAATATACTTAGTAATTTAAAGGTTCGTATACCAAAAATATTCCCCAAAAAAATTAATACTTCTAACAAAGTTTAGTTAGACTTAATAAATGATACAACAAAACAAAAAAAACTTTTAACAAAACAACAACTGCCAATTGTTTGCAAGTTGTTGTTATTTCTGTTGCAGGACTAAAAATCTTTTATTACCTAAACTACTGAAAAGATACTATGTATTATGTTCGTGTGTATTTGTAAATTTTTAGAGCTCAGTTGATTTTATATTTTGGCACTTACATGCATCGTTACTGTCTTGTTTTGTTTTAGGCTCAGTCATTCAGTCATTTCATCCAGCAGCAGCCAGCTAGCTAGGCAGCCAATCAGCCAGTCAACGAGCCAGTCATTCAAACAGTCACTCATACCCTCACTCACTCTAAAACGTCATTCTTTCATTTATAAACTTCACAATTGTCAGTTGTTGTTGTTGTTGCTGTTAGTATTTTAAGCATTACATACATTTACTGTTATAGTATCTTTAAGTATTATTTTGGTATTTTTTCAATACCCTACACCAGCAATCTATTGATGTTAAGGTGTCATTCCATTATACAAATTACAAGAATACAAATTATTTTAATCACTGAACTAGAACTGAACTAGAACTGAACTAGAACTGGACTAGAACTGAACTAGAACTGAACTAGAACTGAACTAGAACTGAACTAGAACTGAACTAGAACTGAACTTGAACTGAACTAGAACTGAACTAGAACTAGAACTGAACTAGAACTGAACTAGAACTGAACTAGAACTGAACTAGAACTGAACTAGAACTGAACTAGAACTGAACTAGAACTGAACTAGAACTGAACTAGAACTGAACTAGAACTGAACTAGAACTGAACTAGAACTGAACTAGAACTGAACTAGAACTGAACTAGAACTGAACTAGAACTGAACTAGAACTGAACTAGAACTGAACTAGAACTGAACTAGAACTGAACTAGAACTGAACTAGAACTGAACTAGAGCTGATCTAGAACTAAACTAGAACTAAACTAGAACTAAACTAGAACTAAACTAGAACTGAACTAGATAAAGATCGCATTAGATTAACATGTTCTGAATATCGCTGGAATAGGATATCACATAATCGGCCTTGGCCGTCTATATTTCCTTACACATTTCCACTTTCCCATTTTGACTTTATTGATGTTAGTTTACTTTGTTGTTTGTTAGTCAAATGTTCAAAATTTTTGTTGTTATTTTTTAACGCCTGTCGTTTTTTCCTCCTTTTTTCTGTGCATACATTTTTTTGTCGTTTTCTCATTGTATCTGACTTTTTTCGCTTAGGGCCTGTCATTGTATTCAAAATACCTCCATACTATGGCTGCTGGTAGTTTTTCCCTTGTTTTTGTCTGTTGGTCTAAACACTCATATATTACTACCTTGTATAACCAGCGAAAACAAGGGGGGAAATTGTCATACTACCAGGCAGCAGCTGATACTTTTGTTTTAATTGACTTTAAGGTAAAACAAGTAGAAAAATATTAAATAAAACTAAAATTCAACGGTTAGGGATAAAAATGCTCAAAAAAAGTTTGCTAGTAAACTAAAATGAACTTGATAAGACTATATAATGGATTAGAAAAAAATGGCTTGAAAAAAATTATAGCAAAGCATTAAAGGTTGAGAAAATTTTGTTAATAAAACAGCTGGCGGCTGTTGTTGAAAAAATGCACAATATTTTTGAAGGCGAATTTTTATTTTAATTACAAAATTGGTGATTTTTATAAGTTTAAGGTTTTTTTACTTCTATTCTAATTCAGTTTAAGTTTAGTTTTGCAGCTACAATATTTTTTTATATATTATTGAAAGCATTTAAATTTAATTTTTCTTATTTATTTTATTTTTTCATAAAATATTTTATTTCTAAAATTTAATTTTAATAATTTATCTCTATTTTTGTTCACTTATTTTAGAAACCAGTTTCAAACCCCCTTTAAAAAACAAAAAACTGTGTGATATTAAAAAAAATATTTAAAAAAAAATTCAAAATTACTAAAAATCAATTGCATAACATAGAGAATTTGCATTAAAATTTTATAAAAATTCCTAACTGTCTATAGCAAAAAAGTGCATAATATTATACATATATAAAATTTATTAAATACATTTAAACTGAAAAAGAGTAAATTGAAAAATAATTTAACAAAAAACTAAACAAACAATTTATAAATAAAAAAATATACAAATTTAAACAAAAAAAATCCATATCAAAGGCAACTAAAAAAACCACACTTTACGATTTAGTGTGAATTCTATGGCAAATTTTTAAATAAGCTGATGGTTTTTTTATTCGATTTACAGCAAATAACAAAAAAAAAAACAAATTTATCGAAAAAAAATAGTAATTTAAAACCATTGTTTGTAAAAAAACAAGTGTTTAACATATAAATCAGTGTACAGAGTGAAGGCAACAAACCGCGATATAAACAAAAGTAAATTATATATTATTTATTGTTGCAGCTAAAACAACTAAAAATAATAATTGATTATGCAAAATAATATAACAACAACTATTAACAAGGAAATACAAACGGATTAGTTTTTTTCAGCACTTACTCTTTCAAAACGTATAGTCAATCCCAAGATATTAGCAGCAACATTTTTAGCGAAACAGCAAAAAAATTAAAATATTTGAAATGGTAAATATATTGAGAACAAAGTAAAAAAACTTTAAAACAGTTGGGTATTTAAAAAAAAAAAATAAAAATATTAAAACATTAAGAACGGCTGTTATTTTGTAACTTACCATTTTATACATAATTGATACAACATGTTTGAAATAGCTGAGCTGAAGTACAATACTAGAACCGCACTAATCCGATTCAAGTTAAGTTCTAGATCACTTCAACTTTAGTTCTAGTTCAGTTCTAATTCAGTTCTAGTTCAGTTCTAGTTCAGTTCTAGTTCAGTTCTAGTTCAGTTCTAGTTCAGTTCTAGTTCAGTTCTAGTTCAGTTCTAGTTCAGTTCTAGTTCAGTTCTAGTTCAGTTCTAGTTCAGTTCTAGTTCAGTTCTAGTTCAGTTCTAGTTCAGTTCTAGTTCAGTTCTAGTTCAGTTCTAGTTCAGTTCTAGTTTAATTCTAGTTCAGTTCTAATTCAGTTCTATTTTAGTTCTATTTCAATTCTACTTCACTTTTTTATTTCACTTTATTTTAGTTCAGTTCTAGTTCAAAACACATTTTATGACAATGTGTGAAAACTTATTTTTGGAAGCATTTGTAACTTCATATTACCCCGTTTATCAACAACTTGTATAAATTATGTTTAACAAGAAAATGTTAAACATAATTTATCTTTATTGTTAATCAATTATAAATTTCTAATCACATTATGTTTAACATAAAATACAAACTTTCATAACAAATTTTAATATATTAATAATAAAATTTAATTAAATTTCACAACAGTTACACACTCTCAATAGAAATCAAGTAAAAACATCTTAAAACACGGCAAAGAATTAATTAAACAAGAGAAAAAGTGAATGAGTGTGAATATTATGCTGGTAAATTTCACACCATAATTGCACAAGCAACTAACTCAACACAGTTTGTCATAAAAGTAATGACCCCAAATTGACCATCATATATACATATAATAAAACAAATGGTTCTTTGAATAGAAATAAATGATCAATTTTGTTAAAGTAATCATTAAAAAGTATTGAACATAAGAATAGGGGTCATAATGAAGTGGAAATATTTAACATTCTCGTTCTTTTTTTCTCAAGATATTGAGGTTTTTTTGTTTTGTGCAATTGTATTAAAGGGATGTTTAAGAAACAGAGGAGGGTTAATTGATTGAGAAATATTTTGAGGGGCTTGAGGAAAATTCGTTGTTTGGTGGGTTTAATTGATGGATTTATTGGTATAATTGAATATAAAATAAGTTTAGATATTTAAAATTAATTTATAAACATTTTGTTGATTTTTGGGGTTAAGAGAAAAATGTTGGTTGTAAACCATTTGAGAAGTACTTTTAAAAAAACTATTTTTTCCACCATAAAACACTTTAACCTTTTAAATCTTCTGAATCTAACTTAACAAAATCCACTATGTTCGATTAAAAATAAAATTCTTCTTTATTATCGCCCTGCCATCTTTCATTGTTGTAATTTATCAAATGATTGACAAAACCTACATTTAATCAATTCTATAGCTATCAATTTACTTGTTTTATACTTTTTTACCTAATAAAGTTACATGTGTTCAGTTTTTTTTTTGTCTTCTTTTCAATCGTTTTTCTCAATGACAGTATTAATTTAAGTTGAATATTTGAAAAAAAAAACTACAACTAAATGTAGCTATAGATTGATAACATCTTCCTCTGCTGCTTCATTTGAGTCATTTCAGTCATGCCCTGTAAGATTAGTTTATATAAAAATAAAGATGTGTGCGCAATTTATTTTCAAGTTTAAATTAGTTTGTAGTTTAAAACGAATCCACAACAACCCACACTCGATAGAAATTTGTATAAATATTTAGTTGGTTATACTTTTAATTGTATGTAGGTAGGCTTTTTGTAGGGGCTGTCATAAAACAGTAGTTGTAAAATTATTTGAGATGTGTTATTAATATATGTACATTATAAAACATCTTTGTTTAATTTTTTTTTTTTGTTTTTTTGAGATTTATAAAAAAATGTTTAGTTGTACCCACAAAAAAGGTTTTTTAATAACAAAACTTAAATAAATTAAAATTTTATGCAAATTTTGTAGAAATTATAGTGTTTTGTACAAGGTTTTTTATATAAAGATGATTAATTGTTAATCATTTATAAATGTTATATGTTAAACATTACAGATAGTAATTTAAGGTAAATCAAACGTCATATAAAGAAATAATAACAATTATAAACATATCTTTTTTAACAAATATTTCAGTTCTAGTTTTTCTTTGTTTTGTTTTGTTCTAGTTCAGTTCTAGTTCTGTTATAGTTCTGTTCTAGTTCTGTTCTAGTTCTGTTCTAGTTCTGTTCTAGTTCTGTTCTAGTTCTGTTCTAGTTCTGTTCTAGT
>NC_060952.1:86645719-86646878 GCF_022045245.1 Lucilia cuprina | reverse complement strand
TTATGGTAATATTCAACATAAAAGTTTCTTTACAAAAAATAAAAATTGTATAAAAGTAAAAATTGTAAAAATATACTCATGGTGTAGGGTATTATATGGTCGGCCATGACCGACTATACTTTCCTACTTGTTTTTTTTTTTAAATTAGAATTGTTTGCACTAGAGTTTGTATAAAAATTATACTTGAATATGCAATTTAGCAAAGAAGTAATTAATGCATATTTTTTCTATAATTTTGTTGTTTTTTTTCTTCTTGTAAAGTTGTAGTTGTTGTTTATTTGAATTGTGAGCAAGAAAAAAATATTTAAAATAAAAACCATAATATGAAGCAAAATAAAAGTTAAAAACTTGAAAGGGTGCAGTGTTTTGCTTTTGGCAATAGAAATGCCCATAAAAAATAATTATTGAAATAGTTAAAATTTTTGTCATTAAACAAAACTGAGATAGACAAACGAAAACAATTTTTGTCTTTTAAGCAAGCAATAAATTTTTTGTTTAAAAGTAATGAATTTAATGCATTTTTATAAACAATAATTAAAGTGATAGAATTTAAAAAAATGTTTTACTACATATTTGCAAAATAAATTTATATAAAATTTTATAAAGTTTTTCTTGATGTTTTTATATTTTGTCGTTTCTTTCTAACTTTTGTGTGTTCTGTTTTCTCTATTATTCCAATATTATTTTTATATATGTACGTATATTTGTATTTTGCTCTTGTTTAGTACTTAACCAGCCATCATTATATGTAATTGCTGGAAGTCAATTAAATTGAACTATAATTTATCAAACAAGTAGAAATAACTTTGTACATTATTCAAACAAAAGCGAATGAATGATTTTTATGACGCATTATTTGAAAATAAAGCCACTGTGCTTATAAAATGAAGTGTATATTATAAAAATTAAAAAGTAATAAAATAATAAAAAAATGCAGAGTTTATAACGGTTTTATAATGTCTTTTAACTGAACAGAAAAGAATGAAAACTGAAATAGAACTGATTTGAACTTGAACTGAAAGAGAACAGAACTAGAACAGAACTAGATCAAAACTAGATCAAAACTAGAACAGAACTAGAACAGAACTAGAACAGAACTAGAACAGAACTAGAACAGAACTAGAACAGAACTAGAACAGAACTAGAACAGAACTAGAAC
>NC_060952.1:86631133-86645619 GCF_022045245.1 Lucilia cuprina | reverse complement strand
ACTAGACTATAGACTAGACTATAGACTAGACTATAGACTAGACTATAGACTAGACTATAGACTAGACTATAGACTAGACTATAGACTAGACTACAAACTAGACTATAGCTAGTCTATATATATAGACTACTATAGACTAGACTATAGACTAGACTATACACTAGACAACAGACTATACTATAGACTAGAATACATATTAGACTAGAATACATATTAGACTATAGGCAATACGAAACTATAGACAAGATTACACTTAGAATCCAATCATTTACAAGACCCTTTGTAACTCCCTGAATCGTTATTAGAAAATTTTGAAACAAATAAATGTTTATTTATTGTTATTTTTTCAGAAAATGTAGCACTTCTTTTAAATAAATTTAGAAAACAATCTTATTTCCTTTAAAATAAATATAAAGTTTTATATAAAAATTTTAATAAATTTCCTTTTTTTCCTTTACAGGTATGTGCTTTTAAACTTTTTTAACAAAAACTCATAATTTCATTATAACAAAAGGTAAGATCTACGCGCTAAACATTTAACACACTTCATTTTATAAGTGATACTTATTAAGACACTTCTACTGGGCGAGATAAAAATCTCTGTTAGTCTTCTACAATTGACTGAAAACTTCACACTCAAAGTTTATTGTCTTAAAAAAAATGTTTTAACATTTTTTTTCCCTACTATCATACCCTCCTCTAATGACAATTATCTTGTTCAATTAAATCACTTTAAAAATGTACTTTTCATGTGAAGTACTTTTTAAAGTCGTCATGTGCGTCCATTACAGCAAATAAAAGATAATCTGAAATGGCGTCACTTATAACAAATATGTTTTTTTTTCAAGTATTATTTAATAATCTTGTTATTTTATTAAGTTTTTTAAACAAAAATTTTGAACAAATACTTTTTCAAAAAAAATTCTTCATGGCATGGTGTCGTAATTAAGTTAAGTAATTGGCTTCCGTTTTTTTTTTTTTTTTGTTTAACATTAAACCACCAAGAAATTTATAAAAAATATAGTGATTTTGTTTTCATTTGTATAATAAAAAAATTGTTATCAATTAACTATAAAATAACAACAACAAAAATTAATTGAAATTAAATGTATTTGTTTTAAAAATGTGACTGGCTATAGTGTAGTTTATAAAGAAGGTAGTACAGTAATAAAATTAATAGTTATAAAAGTTACTTTTGCAAAACAAAAAGTACTCAATCATTTACTACTTTTTAACAAAGATTTTTAAAATACTACTGTTGCTTAAAAACAAATCTTTATTAAAACTTTCTTAAAGTAAAAAATTCAAAAAATTTGTTTTATATTTGAAAAGGTAGTATTTTTAGTACTTTTTTAAAGTAGTATTTCTATTACTTTTTTAAAAACTTAAGTTTCTTGAACATTTAAAACCTATTTTAAAGCAATTTTACATTTTTAACTTTCTACAAAAAATACTAAAAAATATACTACTTTTTAAAAAAATTTTGCAAAAAAAAAAAAATATTTTTTAAATAACAAATTTCGATATAATTAACTTTAGGATTAAAAATAATTACATTTAGTATTAAAATTAGTTACTTTTTTGAAAAAGTAGTATTTTTACTACTTTTTTAAAGTAGTATTTTTTTACTACTTTTTTAAAGTAGTATTTTTTTACTACTTTTTTAAAAAACTTAAGAAAAGTTCTATTTCTTAAATCTCTAAAACATTTCAACCCTATTTTAATGAAATTTAACATATTAAACTTTTTACAAAAGAGTACTAAAAATATACTACTTTTTTAAAAAATTTAGGATGAAAAAATTTTTTTTTTAAGAAGTATAATTATTATCTACTACTTATTTTTAATCACCACTTTTAAAAAAATCGCCTGATTCTTTATAGAGTAGTATTTCTACTACTTTTTCAAAATTAGCCAAATTTGTAGAGCAGTTCTTTAAGAAAAAAATTTTGTAACAAAAATATAATAAATTTAGTACTTTTTACAAAAAATTATGAATTTTATACGTTTTTTTCAAAAGGTAGTTTTTGTATTACTTTTTTTTAATTAAACCAATTTGTATTTTCATAATCTGTTGAACATTTAAAACATTTAAATAAAGACATTCTAAAGTACATTTTGTATTTTAACTACTTTTTTTGCAAAAAAACTGCATAAAAAAGTACTAAAAAAATTTACTACTTTTTAAAAAAATTTATGAAAAATATTTTCTTCCCGAATGCTGATCTTTAAGAAAATTTTATTCTAAAAAATATGAATTTAATACTTTTTTCAAAAAGTAGTTTTTCTACTACTTTTTTTAAAATAAACTAATTTGTATTTTCATAATTTGATTATAATTTTATAGATATTCTAAAATACATTTTATATTTTTAACTATTTTTTGCAAAAAAAAAAAGTACTAAATATTTACTACTTTTTCAACAAATTTATGACAAATCATTATTTTTCCTAAAAGTGGTCTTTAAAAAAATTAGGTTTCTAACAAAAAAATAATTATTTTAATACTTTTTTTAACAAATTATAAATTTAATACTTTTTTTCAAAATGCAGTATTTCTACTACTTTTTTTTTTTAAATTTACCTAGTTTGTAGAGAATTTTTTTAAAGAAAATATTTTTGTTACATAAAAACAATGAATTCAATACTTTTTTAAAAAAATTATGAATTTAATACTTTTTTTAAAAAAGTAGTATTTCTACTACTTTTTTTAATTAACCTAATATGTAATTTCGTAATCTGCTAAACATATTAAAGACATTTTTAAGTACATTTTATATTTTTAACTACTATTTGCAAAAAAGTACTAAATATTTACTACTTTTTCAACAAATTTATAAAAAATCACTATAACTGAAAGAAAATCGTTAAAATAACATATTCTTAACAAAAAGTTTTAAATTTTATATATTTTTAAAAAGTAGTATATCTACTACTTTTTTAAAAATTGTTTTTTAAGCATTTTCTTTAACTGGTCAATATTTTTAAAACCTAGATTAAGTTGTAGGGTATCTTACAATTGATAATTTCCTACCATACATACTTTCGTACTTATTTTTCTATTTAAGTCCATATTCCTGTACATTAACTATTTTGAAAGTACTTTACTTTTTTATGGCCTTTTTTCCTATTTTTATATACATATTTTTTTGTTTTTGTTAACTACTCGTCGTCATATTTTTTTACTTTACTTTTATGGCGGCATTAAAATATAATTTCATTTCATGTTCAAAAAATATCAATCACTGCATTTGTTACGTTTTTTTCTGTTTATTATTAGTAGTATTTGTTGTCGTAGTAACACCACAAAACCAAAAAATGATTTATCATCAAAATGTTTCTTTATTTTATTTATATTGTTTGTTTTTTTTTTCTACATTTCGTTGAAATAGTAACGATCTACAAAAAAATTTAGTTTTTTTTTTATAAAATGTTCTACTTTAGATAAGAAATAATCGTTTTTGTTATGTCGTTTTTGTTTTTGAGGGCTAAAAAACAGTAACAAGCTATTTTAAATGTAAAAGAAATTTTTAAAATAATATTTACAAAAAAAATCAACAAGGTGTTAAGGTTTTCTGATTTCGGCTAAATGTATATTTAAACGCTTAAGATAACGCCAAGTAAAAACTAGGAAATTCTAGAAATTTTGATGATTTTCTGTTTACATATTGCGGCTTTTTGAAGAGATTTGCTTTCGTAGGTAATATAACTTTAACTTTATCTATTGAAAAAAAGTAGTAAAAATACTACTTTTTCAGAAAAACATTAATTTTATTTCTCTAAAATTAGAAAAGCAATTTCTAATAATTAACTTTAAAAGAGAATATTTTGTTGGAAAAAATCACTTAATAAAAAGTAGTAGATTTATTAGCTACTTTTTTACAAAATTAAAAAAAAATCTACGTATAAAATTTTTCTATACAATTTTCTAAATGTTCTAAAAGATTTAAAAACAGTTTTTTTTACAGCTTTAAAAAAAGTAGTAGAAATACTACTTTTTAAAATATTTTAAATTAACTATATTTTAACAGAATATACTTTTTCGAAGCTTTAATTATATGGAATCATATATTATGGTTAAGTTTTTAAAAAGTACTAAATTTTTTAGCTACTTTTTTTTAAAAATTTTCAAAGAAATATAAAATTTCTATAGAAATGTGTTTAAAATGTTTACTAGATTCTACAAACATAATTTTTATCGAATTTAAAAAAAGTAGTAGAAAATACTACTTTTTTTTAAAAGTAGTAGAAAATACAAAAAAGTACAATAACATTTTTCGCTGCTTAAACTTTAAGCCAACATGTTTTATATATTTTTCGAAAAAAAGTAATAAATAAATTTTGCTACTTTTTCCAAAAAAAAAAGTAGTAAAAATTCTAAAAATTTTTGTTTAATATTTTCTATAGAACAAATTTGAAATTATTAAAAAGTATAAAAAATATGTTTTTAAGCAGCTTTTTAAAAAAAAGTATTAGACTTTTCTGAAAAAGTACTAAATTTGCTACTTTTGTATTTGCTACTATTTTTCGAAAATTTGTTAAAATTATTAAAATTTTATACAAAAATATATTGAAAATAATAAAAACATTTTAAAAATATGTTTTTTGGCAGCTTTCTAAAAAAGTATTAGAAATACTACTTTTTGAAAAATGTACTTAATTGACTGCTTTTTTGAAGAAGAAGTCTTCTCTTGGCTTTATTTTTAAGCGATCAAGTATTTTTACTCCTCTTTATTAAAAGTACTTAATTAATTTACTACTATTTCGCAAAAAGTAGTACTTACTAATATTTCCCAAAAAGTCGTTAAATTTTTTTAATTTTTTATGAAAATGTATTAAAAATGTAAGAAAAATTTTTAAAATTATTTTTTTTAGGAACTTTTAAAAAAGTAGTAGAAATATTACTTTTTGAAAAATGTGCTAAATTGACTACTTTTTTTGTAAAATATGTTATCTTGAAGCTTTAACTTTAAGCGTTCATGCATTTTTACTATTTTTTAAAGGTTTCTTAACAACTATTAAAAAAATGTGCTAAATTCACTACTTTGTAATATATGTTATCTCCAAGCTTTAACTTTAAGCGTTTATGTATTTTTACTAATATTTTTAAAAAGTACTAAATGAATTTGTTACTATTTCGCAAAAAGTAGTAAACATTTTTTTAATTTTTTATAACAATGTATTAAACATGTTAAAAGGTCAAAGAAAATATGTTTTTAACAATTTCTAAAAAAGTAGTAAAAATACTACTTTTTGAGAAAATGTGATTTCTTTTTTTTTGTAGGTTTCTACTAAAGTTTTCTTTTTTCTCACAAAATTAAACAAATTTAATACAATTTTCTACTTATAACCAAATTTCTATTTCCTCTTCTTTTTTCGAAAAATGTCTAAATGAAAATGACATATTTTTATTAAATTTTCTTTTCCAACAAAATAAAAAAACTTCATTACTTGTGTCATAAACATACCTAGTAGTACCACCGACAGACAGACTACATGGTGAGTAGTCCTACATATGTACAAACATAACTACTCTTATAAATCACCTTATGACGTTGATGACGTACAAAAAAAAAAAAACTATTACAAACTGACCCTTTTTGCTTGATAAGGGACGTTGAATATACAGGTAAAACTGCAATATGTCTACTGATTGCACATGGTCTCTTAGTAGCATTTACAACACAACCAGTTTTGCTATAAATGTATATGAAAACAACAACAACAACAATAAAAAGAATATAAATTAAAAACCATTGTAGGGGTGTAAACAAGAAAACATTAAAAAAGCATAAAAAGGAGCAAAACTAAAAAAAGAAAAGAAAACCACATTAAGGATGAAAACTACAACTCCTTATGACTTATAACACTTATACACCGTGTGTGGGAGAGGAAAAGAGAAATGCAAACATTATAAAACTAATAATAGAAGAACATAATCTTGAATTTAAAAAATAAATCCTTTTTCTACATGAACTCTTGCTTATTGTAGGGTGTACGAAACTACACCCCCAGAACTAATCGCAATAGGGATGAAGTATAAAAGATACCTTTGATCTTATTAGACTGAAATACTTGGGTACTTTTCATATGGTTTAATGATGTTCTAATCATATTTAAAAAAAAGTAACCAATTTAATACTTTTTTTAAAAAGTAGTATTTCTACTACTTTTTTAGAATTTAACGAAATTTATTTTTATTAAATCTACTAATCATTTTACATAATTCTATAGAAAATTTATAAGTTTTTAATACCTTTTTTTTAAAAAAGTAGTATTTTTACTACTCTTTTAAAATTAATAAAAAAACATATTTCTTAACTCTTTTAGTCATTTCGATGCATTCTATAGAAAATTTTAAATCTTTTAATACCTTTTTATAAAAAAAAGTAGTAGAAAAAATACTAATTTAGAGCAGTTTTAAGCTCAAAATATGTTTTGTTAAAAGTTGAGATTTTTAAAAAAATTATGCTTAAGTAAAAACTTAATATTCCATACTTTTTTCAACTACTTTTTTAAAATTTCACAAAAATCATATTTCTTTACTCTTTTAGTCATTTCGATGTATTCTGAAGAATATCTTAAGTTTTTTAATACTTTTTTACAAAAAAGTAGTAGCAAAAAGTACTAATTTAGAGCAGTTATAAGCACAAAACATGTTGTTCTTAAAGCTTGGATTTTTAAAAGATTTATGCTTAAGAAAAACCTTATTTTCCACACTTTTTTCAAAAAGTAGTATTTCTACTCCTTTTTTTAAATTTTCACAAAAATCATATTTTTTACTCTTATAGTCATTTCGATGCATTCTATAGAAAATTTTAAAATTTTTAATACCTTTTTATAAAAAGGAAGTAGAAAAAAGTACTAATTTTGAGCAGTTATAAGCACAAAATATGTTGTATTAAAAGTTGACATTCTTAAAAAATGTAGGCTTTAGTAAAAACTTTAAAGTTCATACTTTTTTTAAAAAGTAGTATTTCTACTACTTTTTTAAATTTTTACAAAAATCATGTTTCTTAATCATTATGAATGTATTCTTAAGAAGATTTTAAATATTTTAATACTTTTTTACACAAAAAAGTAGTATTTCTACTACTTTTTTTAAAAATTAATAAAAAATTATATTTCTTTAATCTTTTAATCATTTCGAATGTTTTCTTAAGAAAATTTTATAAAAAAAGTAGTAGAAAAAAGTACTATTTTTAAGCAGCTTTAAACACAAAATATATTTATCTTAAAGTCGTAATGATTAGAAAACTTATGCTTAAGAAAAAAAGAGAACTTTTTAATACTTTTTAAAAAAGTAGTATTTTTACTACTTTTTTCAAATTGTATAAAAATTGTATTTTTTAAAGAATACTCATTATTTTGCATACATTCTATAGAAAATTGTAAATTTTGTTGATATTTTTTGCAAAAAAAGTAGCATTTAAATAATTTTCAAAAAAGTACTTTTTTTGCCTTTAAGTTTAGTTTTTACCCTAAGCTCTCTGTTAAAAGCATAAAATATCCAAAAAGATTATGTTTCTTGTTATAGTTGCTGGTTTTTTTATGTAAAAAAGTATTATGTTGTTGTTATTATGCTGTTTGTTAAATTGAAAAACATATACATATGTATGTATGAATATGTTTTATTTAGCAGACAAGGAAACCTAACAAAAGCAGGATCCTTTCTCCTATATACTATGTACGTAAGTGCGTGTGTGAATGTCTTTTTGTGTGTGTGTTCTTAAGACTAGCACGTGCTGTTATAATAAAATTTTAAAATTTATTGTCATTGCATGCTCATTTAAGAACAGCTCTTCTATATGTTTGTTGCGTGTTCGTTTAAACTCTCTGGACTAAAGCAACAAAGGATATGTTGGTTTTTAAAAATGAAAAATATTTTATATTCTCCAATATTTCTTTTTCAATTTTTTTTTGTTTCATGCTGGACTTGGCACAAATTTGTTGCTGTTGCTGAGCTTGGACGATTATTGTTAGTTGTTTGGTGGTGGTGGTGGTGGTGTTGCTGATAGTGGGGTTAAAACCCTAAAGAACCATTAAACACTCTGGAAGACCAGTTATTTCTCTTTTTTTGTTTGTTCTTGTTTTCTTACTTTTTACGTTTAATTGTCTTCCGGTTTTTATGTTTATTTCCCATAAAATTCTACTGTTTGTACCAACAGCAAAATGCACTCAGCCAAAAAATACTACATACATATATAGAAAATTTATTAAAGGCTAAAAAGGGCAGTGAACCACACCTTCTATAACAATAATTTTTGATCTGTTGTTTTACCAAGTGGTCTGTTATCAGTCGTAAAATGTTACAATACATATTTATTATGTTATTGTTGTTGTTGCTGTTGCTGTTATACCTGGTATTTACTTTAACTACAATTTATTGACATATGGCGGCTTGTGTATGTTTTTTGAACTCGTCCAAAGTATTTAATTGTTTTTGTTTTTTTTTTTTTGGAAATTACTTTTGTTGTATTTAAATGTGTTTTAATTATAACTTCTTTCCTTTAAAAATTAAACATGTCATTGTTAAAACCCAGCGGCAGTAATAGTGAGTAGCAGCATGTGTTTTTTCAGTTTTGATGTAAGGTTTATGTTGTTTTAATAAAACACCTGTACTTCTTTTATTCTTAAAGTTTAAACGAAAATTTTAATATTTTAAACAAAAAACCGGTTTAAATTTTTTCGTTAAAACTGGACAACATAACAACAAATTAGACCAAAAAAGTTTCTGCTTAAAGTACAAATTTAAGGAAAATATATTCTTATTAAAATAGTAATGAATTTAAAAAGTTTTTCAAAAAGTAGTATTTCTACTACTTTTTTAAAATTTAACAAAAGTTATATTTTTTAAATCTACTAATCATTTGTAATATATTAAATATAAAATTTCAGCTTTTTTACTACTATTTGTTAAAAAGTAGTATTTTTAACTACTTTTTTATAAATTTGTCCAAAAAAAATTTCAGTTTAAGGTTAAAATTTTGGAAAAATATACTGTTAAAATTATTTAAAATCATATACTAAATAAAAAAATTATAATTTTAATACTTTTTTCAAAAAAGTAGTTTTTCTACTACTATTTTTAAAAATTAACAAAAATTACTTTTTTAATATATAATTATAACAAATACATTTTATAAAGAATTTGGAATATATTATATATAAAATTCTTCCCTATTTACTAATATTTGTTAAAAAGTAGTAAATTTACTACTAATTAATAAATTTGTCAAAAATAATGTAAGAAAAATTTGCATAACTATATTATTAAAATTATTAAAATTTAGTTGCTAAAGAAAAAATATAAATTTAATACTTTTTTCAAAAAGTAGTATTTTTACTACTTATTTTTAAAAAAGTACGTTTTTTACTACTTTTTTAAAAATTAACAAAAATTATATTTCTATAACTTTCTCAAAGCCAAAGTTATTAAAAACTTTTAGTAAGGAAAATAAGTAATAATTTAAAACTTTTTTCAAATAGTAGTATTTCTACTACTTTTTTAAAAATTTACAAAAATAGTTTTTCACAAATCTACTTAACATTTTAAACACACTCAATGGATTTTTTTAAGTTTTAATACTTTTTTCAAAAAAATAGTTTTTTTACTCTAACAAAAAAGTAGTAAATTAAAGTACTAATTTTTGATTGTTATAACCACCGGATACGATATTCTTAAAGAAAAAATTATTAAAAAACTATATGCCAATGAAAAATTTAAAAAAATTACAACTTTTTTCAAATAGTAGTATTTCTACTACTTTTTTGTAAAAATTAACAAAAATGGTTTTTCTTCATCAACTAAACATTTTAAATGCACTCAATGGCAATTTTTTTAAATTTTAATACTTTTTACAAAAAAGGAGTTTTTTTTACTTTAACAAAAAAAGTAGTAACTAAAAGTACTAATTTTTGGCTAATAAAACCTAATTTTTGATTTATTCAATTAGAAATTATTAAAAAAAGACTATTACCAAAAAAAATTCGAAAATTTAATACTTTTTTCTAAAAGTAGTATTTCTACTACTTTTTTAAAAAATAATAAAAACAATTTTGCATAAATCTTGTAAACGTTTTTAATGATTTCAGTGGGAAATTTTTAAAATTTAAAATACTTTTTACAAAAAAGTAGTTTATTTACTACTTTTTACAAAAAAGTAGTTTATTAACTACTTTTTTAAAACAATTTTTTTTAATATGTTTAAAATATTTAAATTTTAAAAAAATTCAATATATAGAAAACGAACTTGTACTAAGGCAAAAAATTTACTACTTTTTTAAAAAGTATTATTTCTAGTACTTATTTTTTAAGGTTTTTTGTTGGTTTAACAAAACCTTTCAAATCAGAAACTCAATGTAATTGATCTTAATTTTAGTATTTTTATATCTGCTGGTAATTGTTGACTAAACTTGGCAACGTAATAAATTTGATACTAAATTTAAATATTTCCTTACACTCACACACATAGAAAACATTTAAATTTTAATTTTTTTTTTGTGTGTATGTTTTTAATACCACTAAATATTTCCGTTTTAAGAAAAATGCAAAATACAAATACAAGTATAACAACAAAATTACTTAATACCACTTGAAGTGAACGTAAATAAGTCATATCCGATATACAGAAATAAAAAAATAAAAAAATAACTTAAATGACAAATTGTATTTAAAAAAAAATATATTTAGACTAAGAGAAATTAAATTAGTAACAAGTACTTACAAATCATACTACTTACATACTTATATGATGAATATTTTGAAGATATTCGAACTAAAAGTTAAAATATATAATAATATTGTGCAACAAATATGCTTTTTACATACATATTATGAATGTATATATGTTTGTCTTATAAATGAAATTTGATAGTATTGTGTTTTTATTTTGAAAAGTACATGTTCCTTAAGTTTTTATTTTTGTACATTTTTTTGTTTACTATATTATTGTTTCCATACATAGTCAAATAACACAGTGGTTTAAAGAAGACTCAAATAAGGACAAAATTAAGTTTTACTTTGAGAAACAGTAACAAATTGGCTCCAAGATTCGACTTTTCTTTCAGATATTATTATTTCCCTTTTCCAAGAGCTAGTAAGCAAATGTGCTTCCAAAGACCCCAAATTTTAGCTTGAGAGCATTAAATATGCCTAGGCCACTTTACCTAGGGCCTATGTTAAATGAAGTTGTTAGCTAGCGATGTTCAGAAATTCATTCATTCATGAAATTTAATTTTAATGTATATTTCAACCAATGTTTCACTAACTCCTCTGAATTTAATCATCCTGTGTATGCACTCACTTGGGCTTACTCATTCTGAGGAGTTTTCTTATTCTCTTCTCATTAAGGTTACCCTATATCCATGATCGGCAAAGAGCTTTGTTAAGAGCTTTCTTGCATTCTTAATTTCACAAGCATGTATGCTTACACATGTATAGAAAACTGTCTGCTGATGTAGGCCCTATAGAATATTTGTAGTTCTAGTATAAACTCTTTCGCCTATATCTTACATTCATTCAGATTAACTTCCTCAAAATTTCCTTTTCTTGTAGAGAGAGTACATTTTCTCTTTCGTTAACCATCAATGCCGAACTACCATATAAAGTAAAGCTTACTTCTAAAGGAGTCAACGGTATAACATTACTACAAGGTCTTAAATTTAACTTCATAACCTGATATCGCGTCGATAAATATATTAAAAAATCTAAATTTATTGATCTATCAAAACAGGTTTGCAATTGTTAACCTATTTAACATGATATCACTATCGATAAATATATTCAAAAATTTCGAAATTGGGAATCTATTCTCTTATTGGGTTGAACCGGTTTGTAGTCGTTAGGATAACTTTCTCGACTTCTCTTCTTTTTACAGCAAATGCAATCCCTTACCGATTGTTCCCTAGTACCTTGATACTCATATGAAGCCAAGCTTACCACCTGAAGATTGTTCAGTTAGAGGTCCCTTACATTCTTCTACAATTTTACACTTATCTATATAAGAGGATATCGCCATCGGTAAATATGTACACCTCTGCTGTCATGGTAGATTACCATGACTCACCTCACTTTCCTTGTAGACAAGAGAAGTTAATTCGTCTCTTCTTATCGATTATTCTCAAGCCTACATCGGCAGAGAGTAAAAAAAAGCTCTCTTACTGTTTTAAATCGTTCTTTATATATGTGTAAGCATATATGCGTGTGGACTTAAGAGTGCAAGAAAGCTCTTAACAAAGCTCTTTGCCGATCAGGGTTCTCGAGTGATCTTGTGCAAAATTATCGGTTAAAGTTCTCTTATATTACTAAGGGTCTTATGATTAACTTTGTTGACATAGAATACCATTCAGCCTTCGTTAAGGTTAGTTGCTTCGACTTCTCTTCCCTATAAAGCAAGTACATCTGCGAATTCCTTAACAATTATTCCCAAATTTTCTAATATCTATAAAGTTTACCACTAAACGTTCTAAAATTGATATTACAGTCCGTAAATATGTTGTTGATATGGGAAACTATTTCAGCCCACTTTCTCGACTTCCCTCTCTTTTACAGCAAGTATATTCGCACTTTTCTTGAAGAATATTTCCGGGCGATAAAGCACTTTCGTTAGGTTAACTTCGACAACTTCTATTTCCTTTACAGAAACTAATTGCTCTTTTATTAAACCGATTGTTCCCGAGTATCAGATGATACAATGCTTGCCTCTATAAGAGCATTTGTTTTGAGCTTCCTAAGTTTTCTAGCTATCGGCAAAATGGACAGACTTCTGTCTCTTGGTAGCATCGAACTCCTACGGTTATATGCTTTAATATTCCATTGGGTTAATATACTTATCTTATCAAAGATCAATGGCTAAATGTCACCAACAAACTCTGAGTCTTAGTATGGAATAGGGCAAGTCCGATGTTTCTCTAAAGCTTTCCAATGTACATTGAACATATGTCTAATAAACGCTTTTTGTCCATTTTGCCAAAAGTTAACGAGTAATTAGAAGTGAAATGTTTGCTTAAAGTTATGTAGCAAGCTAGAACTCACTGATTACTTATGTTATCCCAAGTAATCTATCATGGAGTTAGTTGTCATATCAAAGCTCTATATAATTAACAAAGTTGGTGAAATCTTATAAAAAATCTCTGATAATCATGAAAAACTTAAGCCATTTTATATATTTGATTCAGTTTTGGTCTCTCCTAAACCACTGTTCTCTGTCAAAGTGCACTTTTTGTTTATAACGAGACAATATAGTTTTTCCCTTCCCCCTCACCCTTTTTTGAGAAAAAAAACACAATGCAGCTTTACAAGTGCTTAGCGAAAAGACGAGAAAAATGTATCTAAAAAAACTTAAACGAAACCGAGAAGACTTAGACTGCCAGATACCAAAATACAACTACAATTGTTGTACAAATTGCAATATGCAATGTGGTAGTGTATGGTACTAACAAATACCTATACAACCAAGAAAAATACTGCCCTGCAGTTCGGGGCAGTAAACTCTAACTAATTGTTTAACAACCGTTAATAAAAATTTACTCTACTATGGACAACTTGTGGCAGGTTAAATAATATTTTACTTAGTTCAGTTACAGACTAACTACTCTTTAGATTACCTAGGGAAGTTTAAGTAAAACTTGGCTTTATATCTGCCAAACTTAACTAGTTAGTTTGTTAACTAAACTAAGTACTAATTTTTTTTTATAAAAACTTCGCTAACTCCTCATTTAAAATGAGTTCTTTTACCCCCTTTCAAAACTGCAGGGTATACATACATATACATTTTCAGATAATAAACATTTTCTACATGCATGTAAATAAATCCCTTGAAATATTTGTAATAAAAAGATTGTTTTACATAAAAAATAAATAATACAAAACTTTATATAGTTTTATTTATTATATAAACGGCAAATGGGAAAAAAGAGATTGGAAAAATTTTTAACAGATTTTTTTTACGTAAAAGTGCATAAAGTTTATAAAAATATATATCTTGATGCACGCTTTGATGAAGTTAAAGTTAAATTAACAACCATTTTTTTTACTTACAACAAAAGTCATCTAACACTTTTCAATAAGGCAACATAAGCCTTTTTCTTAAGCCTTCTTCTTAGTGAAGTGCAAAGGTAGGTATAAGATTTTTGAGGGTTTCTGATGAAATGCATTAACTTTTCTCTGCCAGTTCTTCTTAAAGGTTTTGAACTAGATCAAACGTTCATTTTAGACTAGAGTACACTATAGACTAAATTATATATAGAGACTAGACTATAGACTAGAATATGGACTAGATACTAGACTTGACTAGACTGTATACTACACTATGAACTGGACTATATATAAAACTATAGAATAGACTATAAAATAGACTATAGACTAGACCATAGACCAGACTAAAGACTAGACTATAGACTAGACTATAGACTAGACTATAGACTAGACTATAGACTAGACTATAGACTAGACTATAGACTAGACTATAGACTAGACAATAGAC
>NC_060952.1:86629243-86631033 GCF_022045245.1 Lucilia cuprina | reverse complement strand
GCTATACTTGTATTTTTAAGAGAGTAATGAGCGTTAAAGTCATTTTCTGAAGGGGACCTTATATGGGGGGTAGGGTCAATTATGGACCGATATACATAAAATTTGGTTTTGAGATATTGACTTGCATGAAACTTATGTGTGTCGAATTTCATCGCTACATTCGCATTTTTAAGCCAGCAATCAGCTATTTAGTCATTTTCTAAAGGGGCCCTTATATGGGAGGTAGGGCCAATTAAGGTCCTATGTCCGCCATAATGCAGAATTATTTTGCAGACATCAAAAAACTGATCTATGCGAAATTTTGTGGTATTTGCTTCATAAAAAACGAATTTGTGAATATTTGAAGCTATTTATACAGTATTCCGGGGGGTACATTTGTATGGGGGCTATGTGAAATCGTTGACCGATTTTGCCCATTTTCAATACCAAACATTTCTGATCAATAAAATATATTTTGGGAAAATTTCATCTCAATATCTCTTATTTTGTGGACGCTATCGTGCCAACAACAGACAGACGGACAGACGGACAGACGGACGGACATGGCTAGATCGTCTTAGAATCTTACGAGGTCCCAGAATATATATACTTTATGGGGTCTTAGAGCAATATTTCGATGTGTTACACACGGAATGACAAAATCAATATACCCCCCATCTTTTTTGATGGTGGGTATAAAAAGGAGAAACGACTGCCTGGCAAAAGATAGAAGAAAAATACGAAATGGAAATGTGAAACGGAAATGAAATTAAAATTCTTTACAAAATCTAAGCAGACATACATACATACGGACATAGACTTTTTTACTAATAGGCACAACACAATAGCAGTCAGTGTTCTCAGCTTTAGCACTCAGTACCAGTTTGATACCATCAGCTTTAAGGTGTTTGCATACATTTGTACAATTTTGGATTTCGAAAAAGAAATTCGAATACATAAGCACAGCAGGATAGCTAACAACCAAATAAGAATGTGTTTTCCATTTTTATTTAGGGCAGAAAGCAATTGAAACATTACAGCAACAAAAAACTAAGTCTTGAAAATGCTAACCAAGTTGATTGTTTTATTTAAGCTTTATACTAGTATTGTATGATGTCTAACAACATTTATAAATACATTCTTATTCCAAACAGGCAACATATTTTTTATATGATACTAAATATATGTGTAAATATTGCAGGGATGGGGAACTTACATTTATCAGATTTATTATAATGTGTAACTGATAATACTTCTTAGTAGCCTTATGATAAACGGTTAGTTCACCTACATTGTGAAAAATGCCCAACACTGCTTTAATACGTAGAATACTTATATCTGCTGATACTGCTACTTGTTTCTTTAGAGATGTATATTTGTTATTTACCCATTCTCCGTTGCGCTTGTTTGCAATAATTTCCTCTTGTATCTGTGTTAATTTTAGTACAAGTGTGTGTATATGTGTTTTTATTTGTACAGAAATATGACTTAGTTGTCATTTCGTGAATGGCATATTATATATACCATTATTTTCCTTATTTTTAACATACTTACTACCACTTGAAGGAATAGAGTATCCAGATGATAATATATGAGAAAAAGACATGATCTACGAATACAATATTTTGATAATCTTAAACAGAACTAGAACTGAATTAGAACTGAACTAGAACTAAACTAGAACTGAAGTGGAACTAAACTAAAACTGAAATAGAACTGAACTAGAACTAGAACTGAACTAGAACTGAACTAGAACTGAACTAGAACTGAACTAGAACTGAACTAGAACTGAACTAGAACTGAACTAGAAC
>NC_060952.1:86628034-86629143 GCF_022045245.1 Lucilia cuprina | reverse complement strand
GTTCTAGTTCAGTTCTAGTTCAGTTCTAGTTCAGTTCTAGTTCAGTTCTAGTTCAATTCTAGTTCAGTTCTAGTTCAATTCTAGTTCAGTTCTAGTTCAGTTCTAGTTAAGTTAAGTTCTTGTTCAATTCTGGTTCATTTCTTACTCAGTTCTATGTAGTTCATTTCTAATAGTTAATTTAAAAAGTATTTATTCGACCCTTTAGTAGATAATAATTCTCCACACTACCTCCGAACAGCAGGATAGTGCTAAATCTGTCTGTCGATAGTTTTATGTATGTTGTCATGGTGTTTATCCTTTTCCTTACACAGTAATTTTTCTACTACTAAATACTATTGTTGGTGTGAACAAAATAAAATGATTATTTGCCTGGCGCCTTGGCAACTAAAACTAATGTTAACAGATGTCAATGATATTGAGCTCTCAACATATAAAAATAGCAAAGAAAATATATAAGAAAACATAAAATGCCATAAAAATTGCACACAATAATCAAATACAAACACAATGATAATCTCTTCTAACAATTTAGTTTTTCCTCTTTTTTTATATTTTCTTCAGTTTTATTGTTTCTTATAGTATTTCAACATAAAGACAGACGGTTAGACACTCACACATACATACGTACATAAATGCAATGACTTTTAACATTCAATTCATATTGTAAGAGCAATTTATTCTATTGTTTGGAAAATTTCTGACAAGTACTTACAGTGGTTAAAGTTGTGCAATTAACTGTTTGTATCCGACAATTGAATTGATATATTAGAAAAAGTTAATTTTAAAAAGTCATATGAAAAATATTACTGATTCTTTGCGGATATAAAGATAATTTTCAAAACTTTAACATTTTACTGTGATCCACTGTGCGATTTTCCTTCTATTTGAAGACTGATTGCGAAATAGTTTTGCTTTTTGGTTTATTTAATTGTGGATGTATGACTAAAATTTTTGTTATGCTTTTGGAATTTTGCAAACCCTTTAGTTATTGACACTAGATCCTAGTTCAGTTGTAGTTCAGTTCTAGTTCAATTCTAGTTCAGTTCTAGTTCAGTTCTAGTTCAGTTCTAGTTCAGTTCTAGTTCAGTTCTAGTTCAGTTCTAGTTCAG
>NC_060952.1:86614949-86627934 GCF_022045245.1 Lucilia cuprina | reverse complement strand
AACTAGAACTGAACTAGAACTGAACTAGAACTGAACTAGAACTGAACTAGAACTGAACAAGAACTGAACTAGAACTGAACTAGAACTGAACTAGAACTGAACTAGAGCAGAACTAGAACTGAACTAGAACTGAACTAGAACTGAACTAGAACTAAACTAAAACTGAACTAAAACTGAACTAGAACTGAACTAGAACTGAACTAGAACTGAACTAGAAATGAACTAGAACTGAACTAGAACTGAACTAGAACTGAACTAGAACTGAACTAGAACTGAACTAGAACTGAACTAGAACTGAACTAGAACTGAACTAGAACTGAACTAGAACTGAACTAGAACTGAACTAGAACTGAACTAGAACTAGAACTGAACTAGATTTCAATGAGATATTTATCTTCTCGATTTTATTTTTGTTCATTTCTAGTCCCAATTTTGACTTTATTTAGAAAATTGATCATATGTTGTTATTGAGGACTTCTAGAAAGCATCTTCTATGTCTAGTCTATAATCTGAATTATAATCTAAATGTTTTCCGGCTTGTCTTAAATATGATATATTGATTACATCTAAAACTATGGGTTTTTAACGCATTAGTGTTTGCAAATAGACAATATTTTGCCGACGCTTTGGTATTGTTAGAGAGAACAATACATAACAATTTAAAAGGCATGTAAAGGTGTGAGGTGATCTTTTTTCTAAAGAAAATACTTTTCCTTATCAAATGCCGCTACTATTTGTCCCCTAATGATAAGCTAAAATCTTTAGGATAAAATATGGTCCGTTATAGCAGCCTATACTTCCATATCCATTTATATTACTATTATATGCTTTCTTGCTTACAATCATCAGCCAACGTCATCTTTACTTTTGTAATCATTGTCATCCACATCATCATGACTAAATGTAATTGTGAATAATACTATATTTTACAACATATGACACCATACGTTTCTCTATATAAAAGAAAGAATGAAAGTAAAAAAAAACTGCGTTTGAGCACCAAGGTTATCTAACGAGCTAAGGGTGTTGTGTACTAAGTTTTATTTTAACCACCCTCGTAGGTATGTTTTATTGTCATATGTGTATAAAGAAATTGTTTTATTCATAGTTGTGTTAAGTTCCACACTTTTTCTACCTTTTTGTCATTCATCCCTCTGATAATTGTTTGCTTCCTTTTTAGTTGCATTTGTATTTGAGTTTATAAAGCAATATAAAAGTGTGTGCTTGGGTGTTTGTATATGGGCAGCATATAAGTTTTATGAATCCGATTGTTTCCTTGTGTTCACTTTTTATGTGGTTACATACCTTTCGGTATTTTCTATTGTTATTCTTGCTCTTGTTTTCGCCTTAAGCTTAACATATTCCATGTTTTGTTTTTCGATTGCCTGAAGCCATATATATGTATGTAGGATAATAAACTTGCACCTGAGTATGTTCCCAAGAAGTTGTGAAAAGACAAGGGAAAAAATAGAAATATAATTGATAAAGGATAATATGTATATTTAATTTTAGCAATCGATTTAAATGCCATTTTGTATATTATCCTTTTTTATCCAACTATAACAAACTTTTCATCTAAACCAAATACCTACAACCCTAATTTTAAATAAAATTGTATTTATCAAAACTTTTTACTAAATTATGACATAGTACTTCTACAAACATTAGGTTCATATTTATTTACACACTTTTGTATGTGTGTAAAAAAACACACAAAATGTTGACAACTTTATTTACACACACATAATGTTAAGTAAATAAATGAGAATGGGTTTAAGTAAATAAGCTCTATTGTAAGAAGTTCAAAAAGATATATGACAAAAACAAATAAATAAATACAAAAATACCAAATGCAACCTGCATGTAATATAAAACCTGACACGACCACAACAACAGCAAATGTATATTTTGACAGGCGAGTAAAAGGATAATATATCGGGGGTAATTTTCTAAAAACGAAATGAATATTTAAAAAGTTATAAATTATAGATGGAATGCTCATTGTACAGACATATTAATACACAGCAAAAAAAGACAAGCTGAAATACAAATCTAGTGCAGTGAAATACATTTCGAGTTCAGTTCTAGTTCAGTTCTAGTTTAGTTCTAGTTCAGTTCTAGTTCAGTTCTAGTTCAGTTCTAGTTCAGTTCTAGTTCAGTTCTAGTTCAGTTCTAGTTCAGTTCTAGTTCAGTTCTAGTTCAGTTCTAGTTCAGTTCTAGTTCAGTTCTAGTTCAGTTCTAGTTCAGTCTAGTTCAGTTCTAGTTCAGTTCTAGTTCAGTTCTAGTTCAGTTTAGTTCAGTTCTAGTTCAGTTCTAGTTCAGTTCTAGTTCAGTTCTAGTTCAGTTCTAGTTCAGTTCTAGTTCAGTTCTAGTTCAGTTCTAGTTCAGTTCTAGTTCAGTTCTAGTTCAGTTCTAGTTCAGTTCTAGTTCAGTTCTAGTTCAGTTCTAGTTCAGTTCTAGTTCAGTTCTAGTTCAGTTCTAGTTCAGTTCTAGTTCAGTTCTAGTTCAGTTCTAGTTCAGTTCTAGTTCAGTTCTAGTTCAGTTCTAGTTCAGTTCTAGTTCAGTTCTAGTTCAGTTCTAGTTCAGTTCTAGTTCAGTTCTAGTTCAGTTCTAGTTCAGTTCTAGTTCAGTTCTAGTTCAGTTCTAGTTCAGTTCTAGTTCAGTTCTAGTTCAGTTCTAGTTCAGTTCGAGTTCAGTTCTAGTTCAGTTCTAGTTCAGTTCTAGTTCAGTTCTAGTTCTAGTTAAGTTCTAGTTCAGTTCTAGTTCAGTTCTAGTTCTAGTTCTAGTTAAGTTCTAGTTCAGTTCTAGTTCAGTTCTAGTTCAGTTCTAGTTCAGTTCTAGTTCAGTTCTAGTTCAGTTCTAGTTCAGTTCTAGTTCAGTTCCAGTTCAGTTCTAGTTCAGTTCTAGTTCAGTAATTAAAAGTATTCTTATTATAAGAGATTCTTTAATGTCTAGGTTTCATTAACATTAGTTTTTAAATATTAAAGAGTTCTTTTAATTTTTTTTTTCGTAAGTTTAATAATTCTTTAAAAAAAAGTTTCTCTAAAAATGTTTTTCTATTAAATTTTATTTACCTTTGCTAAAAATTATTTAATTTTCGAAATGTAGGAAGATTTTAACTCATTTTTGTCTTCAGAATTTATATAAAAACAATTTCTATGCAGTTAAAGGTATTTGAAAATTATATGTCTTTCTATTCCTCCACCCTTAATACGTTTTTATAACAAAATAATGATTTTATTTACAGCAAAAAAACCATAAGCAAGCTAAAAAAACTAACATTTTCTAAATCAAAAACAAACAAGTAAGAGTGTTATATTCGGCTATGCCGAATCTTTTATACCCACCATCAAATCACTGCCATATAAACGAACTTTGATATTTTGAATATTTCATTATTATATATCGATATTAATGAGAACATCAGGGTAACATTTGAAAGAGGTCCATTATGGGGGTTTACTATTGACAGTGCTAATTTTTATAGGGAGTAGGGTTATTTATACATATATGGACCAATTCTCATAAAAGTCTGTAGGAAGATTTCAGTTCCTTATTTGTTTAAAATTTCATCGATCTACTTGTATTTTGAAGCCATTAAGGAGCATTAAAGTCATAAAATATGGTAGAGAGATTTTAAATCAAAATTGTTTTATGTCGAGTTGCCTTGCGGTATTCATATTTTTCGCGTCATTTTCTGGGGCGGAATTTATATGGGGTGGTGTTTTGGATGATCCTCATAAATTTGATAGAGAGATTTCGGTTGCTTAGAAGGAATAGAGATATTAGCTTACACGGAGGGGACCTTTATATGGGCGCTAGGGTCAATAATAGACCAATTCACATAAAATTTGATATAGAGGTTTTGGTTCCTAAGATATATACTTATGTCAAATTTCTACGCTATATTCGCTATATTTACGCCCATAATTAACGCTAAAGTCGTTTTCTGAAGGGGGCCTTATGTGGGGGGAAGGGTCAACTATGGACCGATCCACACAAAATTTGGTAAATCTCGACTTGTATAAATCTTACTTTCGTGTAATTTCATTGTTGTAATCATATTTTTGAGCCAGTAATGAGCATTAAAGAAAGTTTATGGGAAGACTTTAATTTCATCGCTATATTCGTTTGTTTAAGCCAGTAGTGAGCTTAATGGACCTTATATGGGGGGTCAATTATGGGACGATCCACATAAAATTTCATAGATAAGTTTTGGCGTAAGAAACTTACTTATGTCAAATTTCATCGAAATACTTGTATTTTTAAGCCAGTAATGAGCGTTAAAGTCATTTTCTGAAGGGGACCTTATATGGGGGGTAGGGTCAATTATGGACCGATCCACATAAAATTTCATAGAAATGTTTTGGCTAGTAAGAAACTTACTTATGTCAAATTTCATCGCTATACTTGTATTTTTAAGCGAGTAATGAGCGTTAAAGTAATTTTCTGAAGGGGACTTTATATGGGGGGTAGGGTCAATTATGGACCGATCCACATAAAATTTGGTTGAGAGATATTGGCTTGCATAAAACTTATGTGTGTCGAATTTCATCGCTATATTCCCATTTTTAAGCGAGTAATGAGCGTTAAAGTCATTTTCTGAAGGGGACCTTATATGGGGGGTAGGGTCAAATTATGGACGATCCACATAAAATTTTCATAGATAGGTTTTGTCTAGTAAGAAACTTACTTATGTCAAATTTCATCGCTACACTTGTATTTTAAGCGAGTAATGAGCGTTAAAGTCATTTTCTGAAGGGGACGTTATATGGGGGTAGGGTCAATTATGGACCGATATACATAAAATTTGGTTTTGAGATATTGGCTTGCATAAAACTTATGTGTGTCGAATTTCATCGCTATATTCTCATTTTTAAGCGAGTAATGAGCGTTAAAGTCATTTTCTGAAGGGGACTTATATGGGGGTAGGGTCAATTATGGACCGATCCGCATAAAATTGCATAAAGAGGTTTTGCCTAGTAAAAAACTTACTATGTCAAATTTCATCGCTATACTTGTATTTTTAAGTGAGGTAAGAGCGTTAAAGTCATTTTCTGAAGGGGACACTTATATGGGGGGTAGGGTCAATTTGGCCGATATACATAAAATTTGGTTTTGAGATATTGACTTGCATGAAACTTATGTGTGTCGAATTTATCGCTACATTCGCATTTTAATCCAGCAATCAGTATTTAGTCATTTTCTAAGGGGCCTTATATGGGAGGTAGGGCCAATTAAGGTCCTATGTCCGCCATTAATGCAGAATTATTTTGCAGACATCAAAAACTGATCTATGCGAAATTTAGTGGTATTTGCTTCATAAAAAACGAATTTGTGAATATTTGAAGCTAATTTATACAGTTTCCGGGGGTACATTTGTTGGGGGCTATGTGAAATCGTTGACGATTTTGCCCATTTTACAATACCAAACATTTCTGATCAATAAAATATATTTTTGGGAAAATTTCATCTCAATATCTCTTATTTTGTGGACGCTATCGTGCCAACAACAGACAGACGGACAGAGGACAGACGGACGACATGGCTAGATCGTCTTAGAATCTTACGAGGTCCAGAATATATATACTTTATGGGGTCTTAGAGCAATAATTCGATGTGTTACACACGATGACAAAATCAATATACCCCCCATCTTTTTTGATGGTGGGTATAAAAAGGAGAAACGACTGCCTGGCAAAAAGATAGAAGAAAATACGAAATGGAAATGTGAAACGGAAATGAAATTAAAATTCTTTACAAAATCTAAGCAGACATACATACATACGGACATAGACTTTTTTACTAATAGGCACAACACAATAAGCAGTCAGTGTTCTCAGCTTTAGCACTCAGTACCAGTTTGATACCATCAGCTTTAAGGTGTTGCATACATTTGTACAATTTGGATTTCGAAAAAGAAATTCGAATACATAAGCACCAGCAGGATAGCTAACAACAAATAAGAATGTGTTTTCCATTTTTATTTAGGGCAGAAGCAATTGAAACATTACAGCAAAAAAACACTAAGTCTTGAAAAATGCTAACCAGTTGATTGTTTTATTTAGCTTTATACTAGTATTGTATGATGTCTAACAACATTTATAAATACATTCTTTATTCAAACAGGCAAACATATTTTTTATATGATACTAAATATATGTGTAAATATTGCAGGGATGGGGAACTTACAATTATCAGATTTATTTATAATGTGTAACTGATAATACTTGCTAGTAGCCTTATGATAAACGGTAGTTCACCTACATTGTGAAAAATGCCCAACACTGCTTTAATACGTAGAATACTTATATCTGCTGATACTGCTACTTGTTTCTTTAGAGATGTATATTTGTTATTTACCCATTCTCCGTTGCGCTTGTTTGCAATAATTTCCTCTTGTATCTGTGTTAATTTTAGTACAAGTGTGTGTATATGTGTTTTTATTTGTACAGAAATATGACTTAGTTGTCATTTCGTGAATGGCATATTATATATACCATTATTTTCCTTATTTTTAACATACTTACTACCACTTGAAGGAATAGAGTATCCAGATGATAATATATGAGAAAAAGACATGATCTACGAATACAATATTTTGATAATCTTAAACAGAACTAGAACTGAATTAGAACTGAACTAGAACTAAACTAGAACTGAAGTGGAACTAAACTAAAACTGAAATAGAACTGAACTAGAACTAGAACTGAACTAGAACTGAACTAGAACTGAACTAGAACTGAACTAGAACTGAACTAGAACTGAACTAGAACTGAACTAGAACTGAACTAGAACTGAACTAGAACTGAACTAGAACTGAACTAGAACTGAACTAGAACTGAACTAGAACTGAACTAGAACTGAACTAGAACTGAACTAGAACTGAACTAGAACTGAACTAGAACTGAACTAGAACTGAACTAGAAACTGAAACTAGAACTGAACTAGAACTGAACTAGAACTGAAATAGAACTGAACTAGAACTGAACTAGAACTGAACAAGACTGAACTAGAACTGAACTAGAATGAACTAGAACTGAACTAGAACTGAACTAGAACTGAACTAGAACTGAACTAGAACTGAACTAGACTGAACTAGACTGAACTAGAACTGAACTAGAACTGAACTAGAAACTAAACTAGAACTGAAGTGGAACTAAACTAGAACTGAACTAGAACTGAATAGAACTAGAACTAGAACTGAACTAGAACTGAACTAGAACTGAACTAGAACTGAACTAGAACTGAACTAGAACTGAACTAGAACTGAACTAGAACTGAACTAGAACTGAACTAGAAACGAACTAGAACTGAACTAGAACTGAACTAGAACTGAACTAGAACTGAACTAGAATGAACTAGAACTGAACTAGAACTGAACTAGAACTGAACTAGAACTGAACTAGAACTAGAACTGAACTAGAACTGAACTTGAACTAAACTAGAACTGAACTAGAACTGAACTAGAACTGAACTAGGTGTACTAGAACTGAACTAGAACTGAACTAGAACTGAACTAGAACTGAACTAGACTGAATAGAACTGAACTAGAACTGAACTAGGACTGAACTAGAACTGAACTAAAATCTGAACTAGAAACTAAACTAGAACTGAACTAGAACTGAACTAGAACTGAACTAGAACTGAACTAGAACTGAACTAGAACTGAACTAGAACTGAACTAGAACTGACTAGAACTGAACTAGAACTGAACTAGAACTGAACTAGAACTGAACTAGAACTGAACTAGAACTGAACTAAATGAACTAGAACTGAACTAGAACTGAACTAGAACTGAACTAGAACTGAACTAGAACTGAACTAGAACTGAACTAGAACTGAACTAGAACTGAACTAGAACTGAACTAGAACTGAACTAGAACTGAACTAGAACTGACCTAGAACTGAACTAGAACTGAACTAGAACTGAACTAGAACTGAACTAGAACTGAACTAGAACTGAACTAGAACTGAACTAGAACTGAACTAGAACTGAACTAGAACTGAACTAGAACTGAACTAGAATGAATAGAATGAACTAGAACTGAACTAGAATGAACTGACTGAACTAGAACTGAACTAGAACTGAACTAGAACTGAACTAGAATGAACTAGACTGAACTAGAACTGAACTAGAACTGAACTAGAACTGAATAGAACTGAACTAGAACTGAACTAGAACTGAACTAGAACTGAACTAGAACTGAACTAGAAATGAACTAGAACTGACTAGAACTGAACTAGAAACTGAACTAGAACTGAACTAGAATGAACTAGAACTGAAACTAGAACTTACTAGAACTTAACTAGAAACTGAACTAGAACTGAACTAGAACTGAACTAGAACTGAACTAGAACTGAACTAGAACTGAACTAGAAACTGAACTAGAACTGAACTAGAACTGAACTAGAACTGAACTAGAACTGAACTAGAACTGAACTAGAACTGAACTAGAACTGAACTAGAACTGAACTAGAACTGAACTAGAACTGAACTAGAACTGAACTAGAACTGAACTAGAACTGAACTAGAACTGAACTAGAACTGAACTAGAACTGAACTAGAACTGAACTAGAACTGAACTAGAACTGAACTAGAACTGAACTAGAACTGAACTAGAACTGAACTAGAACTGAACTAGAACTTAACTAGAACTGAATTGGAACCGAACTAATGTAACCTTACTTTTGTAGATGCAAACTCTTATTGTATCGTATGTAATCTTTACACGGAATCTATAATCAATAATTTTAGTTGAAACATTCTTGATTTATGTTAAAAAGTGTTAGCTATAGTAAAATTAGATTTACATAATTTTTTGCATATTTTTTCTTATTTTTGAAAAGTTCACAAGGTATGTAAGATCTTAGGTTTGCCAACAATGTTGGGGTCTTGCAAATGAATGACTTATGTATGCACCAAACGTACACGTATGTATGTATTTCTATTCATTTATCTGTTTTGTTTAAATAAATTTACGAAAATATTCTGACTTTTGTTCGCAACAGTTTTGAAAAATCCTTTCAAACACACATCTATATGCACTGTTTTTATGTTGAAAGAAAATGTGGGCCAGGCTTTTTGATACCATGACGACGATATCCTCCCTACTGATATTATTTGTTTATAACTTACATATACCCAGACCCATTCTTTCTTATTAAATCTTTAAAACAAGATATACATTCGCACTAAATAAACTTTTGTGTAAAGCAATAAGAGAGTATGTGTGTATGTGTGAGTGAATTTGTGTGGCTCGTACTAATGAGGCAGTTTTTCTTTCTTTTAGTTTTTAGCAAAGTGAAAGTAGGCGTGTGAAAATGTATACTATAATCTTTACTTTAGTTTATTTTTTTCTGCTCTATAGTTTTTTGTTGCCAACAAGACATAATAAATACATTTGTATTTAGTTAAGGTACCCGGTGCTATGTATGTAATGTTGGTTTATGCATAAAAAAAATATTATATAAAATGTATATGTTTCACTTTTATTTTACTAATGATTTGTAAATAGAGTAGGACAAACAGATAATAAAATACAACAAACTACAAGTATTCTGTATTTAGTACTTTTTGCTTTATAAAACTAACTGTTGGGCCCTGTTCTATTTTATTTCCGGTTAAATAAATATTTGATTAAGGCATAAGTATTTAGTTTGCTTGTTGAAAACTAAAATTGTAAGAAATAAAATATTTATTTATTTTAAATGACATACAACCAAATAGAAAAAAAATACTAGAGATGAAGTGTATTGGGGATTTAAGGATGTCAAAAAGAAAAATATTCTTTTTAATGAAAGTAAAGTGAATATTTTAAAGAGTGTATAGAAAAAGTAATTTTTTTCTAAATGTTTTGTAATTGATGAAGAATTTGACTTTTAAATAATATATAAAATATTACACTTTTACATAAATGTTTAAGATTTTGCAATTTTCTTATAGTTTGTATCAATAATATTTTTTTTAATAAAATCTTTTAACAAAATTTAAACAGAAAATTTTTTTATATTTTTTGAAATACAGCAATTTTACCAGTTTAATTCTTTTTCTTATATTATGAGATTTTTAAGAGTGTGAACTTAATAAAAGTTAAGCTTTTGGTAGTGTTTTTACATTTTTAGAAAATTTTCAAAAGTCAAGTATTTGTTCTTACAAATTTGTAATATTAATAAAATCTAGATAAAATTGTCTTTCAAATGAGTTATGAAACTTCAAAATCGCTTGAATAATTTACAAGTTATTTAAGTTTTTAACATTTAGGTCAAAGGTCAAATGTTTTATAATTTTTATTTATGCACAGAGTCAAGATATTTCAATATTTTTTAACATATATAATAATATTTATAAAAATAAATTTTCAATAACTTATAAACATTTAAAATCACTTTATACATTTACAAATTTTACCACAGAGGTCAAAGGTAAGCAGCTTTATATATTATTGGTTATGCAAAGAATAAAGTTTTCCTCATTTTTAAGTAATATGTACTTTAAAATGAACCACAAATTGAAAAGGCTTCAACTATATAGAATTTATTGAACATTTTAAATAAAGGTCAAAGGTTAACTTCATTGTGATTGATTATATAAACACAAAGATTTACATATATTATTTATTTTTAATCAATTTTAATTTATCAATCATTTCGTAAAGTCAACTACTTTTATTTTAGTTATAAATTAAAAAAATTAGCGAATAAATATTGTATTTGAAGTCATATTTTAAATAAAACTAAAAATTACAAAAAATACTTTTAAATTATTAAATTTATAATATATTTAGATACAGAGGTCAAAGGTCAAACATTATAATTTCATTAATTTATGAAATATTTGGTCCTTTTGAGACAAATTTCAGATTATTGCCATAATAAGTAGTAAAATTTAAAAATCGCTTCAAAATGTAAAAATTATTGAAAAATTTGAACACAAAGGTCAAAGGTTAACTTATTTTTATTCGCCTATTTTATGTATATAACAAATTATTTGTTATTTTTACTGTTAATGTAAAATCAAAATCACAATTTAAACACAAATTTAAATCACTTTTGTAAAAGCTACAGTTTTTAAAAATTTATATGAGGAGGTCAAAGGTTGCCATTTATATTTGAATTAAAGTAAAAAAGGAAATATTTTAGTAATTTTACTAAAAATTTCCAATAATTGTTTATATTAATCATAACGGTTTTAAACGCTTTAAAAATATTTAAGTAATTATAAATTTTAACGCAGAGGTCAAAGGTTAACTTCTTTTTATAAAATTTTTTGATGTTTATAGTTTGATGTTTTCCAAATTTCCATTCAAAATTGTATTGTGAAATCAATAAAATTGTTTTTTAATACAAATTAAATTCGTTTTTGTATAGAGGTAATAAAGGTAATTTTAAAGTTGAGGTCAAAGGTCATATTTAAATATTATACATTTCTTATAGAATTGTAATCAAAATAAAATTAAATATTTATGTTTTTTGAAATGATAAAGGTAATTTTAAAGTTGAGGTCAAAGGTCATATTTAAATATTATTCATTTCTTATAGAATTTTAATCAAAATAAAATTGTTTTTTGTTTTTTTATCTGATGAAATATTTTTGGATAATTTTATATTAAAGAATCCTCAACTAATTGAAATTAAATATGCTGAAATGAAAATTTAAAAAATTCTGTTAAATTGAAAACAACAAAATATCTTTAAATTACAAAACAATTGTAAAAAATGCAAAAAAAAAAAACAAAACACAACTTTTCAATCCCAAGAAAGATGAGGTATTTATGTGGCAATAATTAAAACTGACGTAATACTTTTAAAATATAAATTTACACAAAAAGGTTTTTTTCAAAACGAAATAAAACAAAACAAACACAATCTAGGCAACAGACCACAAACGGCAATTTGATATACAATTTTTAAGAAAAGGTGACAACAGATTTGTTTCCTACTTTTTCTTCAAATAATCAACTTTGAGTTGTTAAAAACACATATAAAGACAAATTTCCATTAAAAGATTGAAATGTAAATCAAAATGATACATTTAAAAAACCCCAAAAAAACAAACCTTCCCAAAAAAATCTTACTTTTGTTAGTTGTATTTAAATATATACATTTGAAATGAACACGAATTTCAAATGGTATTATTTACAACTTTATAAATGTTTAATTTAATGCATAAATAATGTATTATTTGGCAGTTTTAACAAAAAACATTGAAACCCAAAGAAAATATCAATTTAAGAAAGACAGACAGATATTACCATTTTTCCTGCTGCTACAGTTTTTTACACCTTTGTCAAGTCACTGTATAGAAATTTACTCGTAACACTTGACAGTTTTTGTTGCTGTTGTTGTTATCTCTTGCCAAATATTGCCAAGAACTAATTGACTTTATATCCTGTATTTTTTCTTTAGTATAGACTTCATTATATGGCAACATGCATAAGTACTAACTACCCTTTTATCATCCCTTCTATTCTTTTGAAGGGTAAATTTATGTATATGTTTGTGTGTTGTTTGGAAAATGTGTAGGTAGGTTTAATTTTCTTTTGTTAAAATTTTCATGCTCATCGAATTAAAAGCCTGTCATGGAAAATAAAGGAATTATTTTTATAGAGTGAGTTTGTTATTTCTGGTTGCTACATTGTCATAACAACCACTTAACATTATGATATTTGGCCCATGTAATACTCCTTTTTGGAGGGTGTTTTATGGTAAATACAAGATTACAAGGTTTTTGCGCAAGAGTTACATTAGAAATGACTCTGCAAAGGTAATTAAGGAAACAATCGTCAGATGTTTTGAAACTAGGTTTCCTGCACGTTATTTTTCAAAATTTGCCAATCAGTCTTTGTGAGGTCTATAGACTAGACTATAGACTAGACTAGTCTATAGCCTAGTCTATAGCCTAGTCTATAGTCTAGTCTATAGTCTAGTCTATAGTCTAGTCTATAGTCTAGTCTATAGTCTAGTCTATAGTCTAGTCTATAGT
>NC_060952.1:86612934-86614849 GCF_022045245.1 Lucilia cuprina | reverse complement strand
TAGTTCAGTTCTAGTTCAGTTCTAGTTCAGTTCTAGTTCAGTTCTAGTTCAGTTCTAGTTCAGTTCTAGTTCAGTTCTAGTTCAGTTTTAGTTCAGTTCTAGTTCATTGAATTGACGAATTTGCTGGTGAATGGTAATACAAAGGGGAACACATTTTACCTACAAAACTACTGGGTCGAAATGCCTAAATATGTTAACCAATTTGTGGGTGAACATAAAACACATACGAACATAATACAATTCTCTTTGGCATCACTTTTCTTGAGATTTCTTTTGCAAAATTTTAACAATTTGATATTGTTGGTAATCTTCGAAGAGGGAACGAGTATAGAGTTCCGAAAAAGTATGTTCGTGTGGCAATAAAGTGTTGTTGCTCTTCTTATTGTTTTAGAGCTCAACGCTAACTTTTTTGGAAAATGACTGTGGGTTGTTTGTATCTTCATTTATTCTTTACTTTTTCAGTTTTTTTTTGGGTTTTTATTGTTTATTTGTTTTTCATTGTTGGTCTGTTATTGTTTGTCTTCTTGCAGCCGCTTTTCTTAAATTTGTTGTTAGAAGTTGTTTAAGAAGATATTATAAAGAGCAAAGCCAGCCTGACAGACAGATTGACTGTCTGACTTATTTTGTATTTGTTACACTTAGTCGTGGCTATTATTTTTTTATTGTTATTTTTATGGATTGCATTTTACAATGAGTAATGGTTTTTATATTTACTATATATATTTTTTTGTAAACTTATTTTCCTCTTCTTTTTTGATAGAGTTTTGTTTATTTCCAATAAACAGTTAGAAAATTATCTATTATTTTATTTGGTTACTAAGCAATAGAACAACCCTAAAACCCTACTTTTTCTTAATTATTTTACAATACAAATTCCCCTTCATTTTACTATATATCTCTCTCATTCTTCTTACTCAGTTCCTTTTGTATATAACTATTATACACGTGTGCGTGCAAGCACCTGTTTAACTGTAATTGCCTATTTCCCTCTCTTTTATACTTATTTATATTATGTATAAAAGGATAAAAACAGGTGAATTTTTGTTGTCTTCTTTTTTTGTTACGCTTAATTAAAATTTCTCCTACTCTCTCTCTCTCTCTCTCTCTTTAATTTTGTTCTCTTTGTGATCTTAGATCTTGCTCAAAAATTTGAGGCATTTTTTATGCAAGTTTTATTTACTTTAATGTTTTCCACTTAAACAGTTGTGTGTGTCAGTTTTCTAATCTGTGAAATATTTTCCTATTAGTAATTATTAAAACAAAATATATTTACAATATATTAAAAATTATTAAATTGTATTCTCTTTTTGTCTCTTTGCAGGTATGTTGTTTGAGTCTTGAAAATTTAAAAAAAATATTCATTCATATCTTTTAAACCTAAAAAGTAAGTGAGGATTTTTTTAATTTATCTAAATCTCATTAAAAATTGTGAAAAAATAAGTCGTAAGGATATTTCTAACATAAAAACCGGAATTTTGAAAGGATAACCTTAAAAGTGTTGTGAATTTTGACCAGTAATGTATTATAATGTAATGATGAATGTTTTACGATGATGAAAATTAATGTGTAATAAGTTTAACATCTTCCTAACTTTGAAATAAAATAAAAGTGTTTATCAGATTTTTAATAAAACACCAGCTGTTATTGGAAAATTTAATTGAACAGCTGATGCAAACGAATTATAATTACAGAAAAAAGTCATGTGAATTAATGTGCAGTGCTTAACCAAGTTTAAATAGATTGCTTATTGGAGATTTATGAAAATTTTCTTAGTCCTTGTACTAGTTCAGTTCTTGATCAGTTCTACTTCTGTTCTAGTTCAGTTCTAGTTCAGTTCTAGTTCAGTTCTAGTTCAGTTCTAGTTCAGTTCTAGTTTAGTTCTAGTTCAGTTCTAGTTCAGTTCTAGTTCAGTTCT
>NC_060952.1:86602707-86612834 GCF_022045245.1 Lucilia cuprina | reverse complement strand
CTAGAACTGAACTAGAACTGAACTAGAACTGAACTAGAACTGAACTAGAACTGAACTAGAACTGAACTAGAACTGAAATAGAACTGAACTAGAACTGAATTAGAACTAAACTAGAACTGAACTAGAACTGTACTGGAACTGAACTAGAACTACACTAGAACTGAACTAGAACTGAACTAGAACTGAACTAGAACTGAACTAGAACTGAACTAGAACTGAACTAGAACTGAACTAGAACTGAACTAGAACTGAACTAGAACTGAACTAGAACTGAACTAAAATAGCTATATCTAAATTCGTTTCCCCGTGCACTTAAAAAAATATTTTCTTTGTTTTTTTTTCAAAATTTTAGAATTGCATTATTGTTGCACTTCATCTTATTACCCTGTATTTGGATTTCATGAATTTTATAGTTGTTTCTTTTTCGGAATTTTTATTCCAGAATTTTTCTCTCTTTTCGTTTTTATTATACATATTTTGTTTGTTTTTAATTGACAACAGTCAGTTCATTCATACAATATTAATTAATGACATCATTCCATAGAATTTTCAATTGCAATCATCTATAATACACATCATGTTCATAAAAACAAAAAAATTAAATCCATTCAAATTAATGTGTACTTGTGTTATTAACTAAATAAATTTTTTGTGTTAAGCAAAAGTCGACAAGAAATAACTACATAAGGGAGGTAAATTTAAATGGAATCATTGTAAATATTATCTTGGAAATGCTACGAATAGATTATTAAATTAAAAGAAAAAAAACTATATTCAAATATATTTTGCTTATATTGATGATATATAAAAAAAGAATTTCGATGATATGTAAATCTATTACATATCATTTGAAGTACCTAATATGATGTCATGAAAATATTTAATCTTAACGAAAGAGAGCGGGCGAACAGGACAGTTGTAATATACATATGTAAGTAAGTATATCAATATACACATACATGTTCTAATGTACGAAACATTGTGAGCTTTCTGTTGCTAAACACTTTACTAAAAATTTTGAATAATTGTGAAAAAAATCTTTAAGCACACTTAAGTTGAATGGATCTTTTATATTGAACACAATGATAGTCGATCTAATTTTATTTTTACAATATTTTTAAAACCTCTTAATACCCACTTAATACTAATTAAATTGAATTACTTTGGAGTTCTCTTTATTGCATACATACGATTTTTGGAATTACGTTTTTAAACAGAATATCCAGTAATTTAGTACATGCTGTTCAAGTTACGTATTCATATGTACATTCAACATAATGATACAAAGCACATATTACTAATAGGCATTTCAATAAAAAAATATATAAAAATTTATATATCTAACACTTTATATACTTATATATTAAATTATATAACACTATTAAATAAAGTGATTATATTTAAACTATAGAAACTGAACTACCTCTGAACTGGCACTGAACTAGAACTGAACTAGAACTGAACTAGAACTGAACTAGAACTGAACTAGAACTGAACTAGAACTGAACTAGAACTGAACTAGAACTGAACTAGAACTGAACTAGAACTGAACTAGAACTGAAATAGAACTGAAATAGAACTGAAATAGAACTGAACTAGAACTGAACTAGAACTGAACTAGAACTGAACTAGAACTGAACTAGAACTGAACTAGAACTGAACTAGAACTGAACTAGAACTGAACTAGAACTGAACTAGAACTGAACTAGAACTGAACTAGAACTGAACTAGAACTGAACTAGAACTGAACTAGAACTGAACTAGAACTGAACTAGAACTGAACTAGAACTGAACTAGAACTGAACTATAACTAGAACTGAACTATAACTAGAACTGAACTAAAACTGAACTAGAACTGAACTAGAACTGAACTAGAACTGAACTAGAACTGAACTAGAATTGAACTAGAACTGAAATAGAACTGAACTAGAACTGAACTACAACTGAACTAGAACTGAACTAGAACTACACTAGAACAGAACTAGAACTGAACTAGATCTGAACTAGAACTGAACTAGAACTAAACTAGAACTAAACTAAAACTGAACTAGAACTGAACTAGAACTGAACTAGAACTGAACTAGAACTGAACTAGAACTGAACTAGAACTGAACTAGAACTGAACTAGAACTGAACTAGAACTGAACTAGAACTGAACTAGAACTGAACTAGAACTGAACTAGAACTGAACTAGAACTGAACTAGAACTGAACTAGAACTGAACTAGAACTGAATTAGAACTTATCTAGCACTGAACTAGAAAAGAACTGTAACTGAACTTGAACTTAACTTAAACTAAACTAGAACTTTATGAAAGTTGTTATTTTTATAAAATTAAACTTTTAGTTGAAAAATATTCGTTTCTCTTCGACTCTATTTTTGACCTTATAAATTGCTTACAATTTAACACTATTTTAATACATAAAAAGCTCGCAACCAACGTTAATGCCCTGGAGTTAAAATATCATTAAGTTGTTTATATTAGTTTAATTTTGAACAGTCATAAAGATGAGCAGCAGCAGTCAGTGGAAGAGATTATTTAAAATATTAAATATAATGATTCTAATCATTAAAGAGATGAGCGAAGAAATATCTTTATATTATATTTGTTTTTAACTTAGAAAGCAACATATGTTAAAGCCCACATTCAAGATAAATAATAAATTTACAAAGTTGTTTTCAACCAAATTAGGTAAAAGATGACAATTTTGCAAAAATATGATGTAGGAGTTTAGAAAAAAAGTGTTTTCAATTATATGATATAGCTAATAGCAATAAAGAAAAGACAAATAATAGATATTTAGTTATTAAAAATTCTAATAATTAATTCATTTAAAGTATTTCTTTGTTAATAATAAATTTTTTAAATATTTCTTTCTTACTGAATTTTTTCGTTACTACAACAAAACTTTTAATTGTTTGTATGTGTTCATTTCAATTAAATTATAGGCTTTATACCATATGAGGCAAATTATATAGTTCTTTCTATTGTTTTATAATAATTATTTTATTACTTTAACGAAAAAAACTTTGTTTATATCAATTGCAATTTTTATCTTTTATCCCCTTGTGTTACATTCATTAATTAAACAAATCTTTTCAATTACAATTTTAATCTATTTTTTATTTTTCTCTCATTATTTGTATTTGCATTTTTGTTTAAATTATTTTATTTTTATTACTAATTTTTTTTATTAAGCTTGTGTCTTTTATTTTAATTATAATAATTATTTTTGTTATTATTGAGCTTAAGCCCTTAGATAAATATATTATTTTTTTTGGGATTGGTTGTCTGTTATAATTTCACAAATTCATTATGTTCAACTTAAGTAGATTTTGTATAGAAATAAAATTTCATTAATATTCATGATATTGTGGCTCGATTTTATCAATAAAGAGATGAATGATTGATTTAGTTAATAAATAAATGGGGAATAATATTTCTTTTAGAAGGGGGAAGTAGGATTAGTCATTTAGTATTTAATGAAGGGCAACTAGCTAATGTAGATTTGGAGAAAAATATTTTTATATATTTTTTTAATTTCTCATCTTTCAATTTTAAATTTTCTTTATTCACTTTGAAGCTTTTTTAAGTTTAAATTTTTGCCCTCTTTTTATATTCTTCTTTTAATTTCATTTTTAACAACTTTTTTCTATAAACTCATGTGTCATGCATTTTTCACAAAACCACACAATAATAGACATTTTGTCATTTAATACAAACTATAACATATTTATTGACCACAAAGTTAATTTTTTTTCTCGAAAATACTTCAAAAACAGAGAGAGAGAAAAATGGAATCAACAAAAATAAGTTTCATTAAGACAAGTTAAAATAAAAATGTTAGAAAATAAACAAAATAATGTATAAAACGGGTAGGAAATAATACCCTGTAGAGTCTATTAATTATAAAATGTTCAGCGTCTAATTAATTGAATTTTGCTATTTTAAAAAAAATTTATCTATCAGTAATTTTGTTAAAAAATTGCTATTTTTAGTAATTTTATTAAACTTTTACTATTTATATAGTATATTTTTTTAATTTACTATTTTTAGTGCATTTTATTGAAATTTTGCTGTTTATAGAATTTATTTTGAATTTGCTATTTTTAGTACTTTTTTTAATTTGCTGTTTTGATTGCATACATTTTTTTAATTTTCACTTTTTTATATATATTTTTTATTTTGAAAATTTGCTATTTTTAGCACTTTCTTTGGAAATATGCTTTTTCGAAAAAATTTTTAGTTTTCCATTTTTCCAAAAATTTTTCTATTTTAAAAAATTTTCTTAAAATTTGCTATTTTAGTAAATTTTCTTAAAATTTGGTATTTTAGTAAATTTTTTTTTTAAAATTTGGTATCTAAGTAATTTGCTTTTTTATTGCATTTTTTTAATTTTCACTTTTAAAATATATAAATTTTTTATTTCGAAAATTTGCTATTTTTAGCACTTTCTTTGAAAATATGATTTTATTGTAAAAATTTGCCATTTGTCCAAAAATTTTTCTATTTTAGTAAATTTTCTTAAAATTTGGTATTTTAGTAAATTTTCTTAAAATTTGGTATTTTAGAAAATTTTCTTAAAATTTGCAATTAAGAAAATATTCTTAAAATTTGCTATTTTAGTTTTTTTAATATTTGCTATTTTTGTAAATTTGCCATTTTTTCATAATTTTCTGTTTTAAGAAATTTTCTTAAAATTTACTATTTAAGGAAATTTTATTAAAATTTGCCAATTTTGTTGAAATTTGCTATTTTAGGAAATTTTCTTAAAATTTTTTTAATATTTGCTATTTTTGTAAATATGCCATTTTTTTGTAAATTTGGCATTTTTTCATAATTTGCTATTTTATGAAATTTTCTCAAAATTTGCTATTTTAGGAAATTATCTTAAAATTAGCAATTTAAGGAAATTTTCTTTAAATTTATTTTTTAGGAAATTTTCTTAAAGTTTGCTATTTTATTAAAAATTTGCTATTTTAGGAAATTTTATAAAGATTTTGCTATTTGATTTTTTGAAAAGTTGCTAATTTAGCAAATTTTGCTATTTTTATTAAATTTAGTGAACAGTAGCACTTTTAGAAATTTTTCTAAAAATTTAGTACTTTTAGTAAATTTTCTGAAATTTTTGTGTTTTATTTTTTGTTTATTTTCTGAAAATTTGCTATTTTTAGTAAATATTCTATAAGTTTGCTATTTTTAGTAATTTAGTACTTTTAGTAAATTTTTCTTAAAAAAATATTACTTTTAGTAAATTTATTGAATATTAAGCACGGTTAGTAAATTTTCTGAAAATTTAGTACGTCTAGTAAATTTTATATTTTAATTAAATTTTCTGAAACTTAATTACTTTTAGAAAATTTTCTAAAAATTTGGTACTTTTAGTAAATTTTCTGAAAATTTTGTATTTTAAGTAAATTTTCTGAAAATTTATTACTTTTAGAAAAACACGTACTTTTTGAAAGTACTTTTTCTGAAGAAGATTAATTACACTTCTTTAGAACAAAAAACCAATTAAAATGAGTTTTATGATGTAAGTAAAAAGGCACTTTTAAAAATCTTTAACTTATTTGAAAAAAGGTACTTTTCGGACTTTTTTTAATAAAACACTTTTGGTATAATTTTTCAAAAAAGTACTTTTTTCATTCCTTTTTTTTAAATTTTAACAATATTTGTCAAGTAAATTCATATGATAAATCTAATAATAGGCACTTTTTAGTACTTTTCTATGAAACAATGTCCGACCATATACGTCTACACAGAGAGAGAAAAAAAAAACGTTTTAAAATTATTCAAGTTTGGTATCAATTTGACAACAAAGTATGTACGGATAGTTGTCAAATCAACAACAGAACTTTAAACAAAATACTACACGTTATGAAATACGAAAATATATGACAATACTAAATAGTCAAACAGAACGTTGAGTTGTCAAAATGACAACATTATGTTGTCGAAATCACAACTATGTATTTCCGAAATCACACTAAGTGTAATCGATACAAATCTTTTCAAATGTCAATAATGTGTTGCAGCAATGACAACGATGCTTTGTCAAAATGATAACTTAATGTTGTTTAAATTTTTAACACCTTCATTGTCTAAATATTAACAAATGTGTTGAGCTCACTTTTGACAAAGGACTGTATCAATTTCGATACTTTTCTATCGGTTATTTTACTTATTCTGTGTAGTGTAAAACTGACCGTCTAAACTATATGTAAACTTAGTTCTTCTTTAAACTAAAAACTCATCATCTATTGGTTAAAATGACAAAAAATAAGAACACTACTTGACAATAGTTTGACAGTTTTGTTTTAAAAGTTTTCCTATACATTTACTATATTAAACATAGAGAAATTTTTCCCCATTCACATTACGTTTCTTTTTGTTTTTCTAGCTCTATGACCAATAAAATGTATAAATCTAATTAAAAGACAATTAAATGAAGAGGAAATGAAATGACTATTGAAGTAAAGATACAAGTAGAGATACAAGTGCAGCAGCGGCAGCAAATATAAAAAAATGTTCAAGTATTATATGAAATATTGCGGGGTAATAAAGTATAAAAAAATTAAAAAAAAAACTTTAATAACTAAAGATGAGTTGGGTAAAAAAAAGAGAGAAAATAATTAAATGAATTGAAAGCAAGTTTGGGAAAAAAATTGACATTTCAATAAAGTTGAAAGAAGATACTTTAACTATAACTGAAGTGTATTTGCGAAATAAAAATGTTGTATGATAACTAGGTTTAAGGGGTAAAAGGCAGTTAAAATGTTTTATTATTAAAATTTCCAACTTTGCACAATCATGTCTATTTTGGAAAACACAATTGTCATTTGATTTATTAAAAAGTTATAAAAAAAAGTGAAAAAAGGTATTTTTTAGCTATTAATGGTCTACCTCCAGTGTTGTTTAAAAAATATATATATTTTTTATTAAAAGTCATGCTTCAATTATTAAGGTTTTCAATTTCCTATATGTAATAATAAAGTTAAACAAAAAAATAGTTTTTCTTCTCTTTTTTTTCAAATCAGTAATATAATTTACCTTATGACAACCGTTATATTATATGACTTTTATTATTATTATTACGTTTACTATAGATACCGAGTACAAATAAACTAAAACTATTTACGTAGCTAAAGTTTTATATAATGACACAACTAAAACCACAAATTGTAGACAGATTTTTTTTTTCTATTTATAAATATATATATATTTTCCGATTTTTTTTGTTTCTCTTTCAATGAATTGTATATTGCGCTTTGTCACAATTGTTGACAGTTATTTGATATTATATTTACGTTCAAAAAAAAAAAAAAAGATGAGAATGGCGTTGATGATGATGTTGTAGTTGCATGGCTGTGTGGAGAAGTGGTTAAATATATATAGAGAGAATTATAGAAATAAAATATATTGACAAATCAAAGAAAAATAATAGAAAATATACAAAGAAATAATAGAGAAATGTAAAGGACAAATTAATGTGAATTCTGACATAATGATGGGCAGTGATGTTAGTAAAATATTTATGTTTTTGAAGAAAACAGACGCCACAGCAAGAGAGTAATATTTCTCTACTGATGTTTGGTGATAAAACATTAATGCTTTAAGGTAAATCAGCAAAAAGTTCTTTTAAATCTGCAGAATTTAGTCGCCGCAGCAATAAAACGATATTTCTCTATTGCTGTGTCGTTGTTAGTTAACAAAGTTAAAATGTATACAAAGAATAGTAGAACAATTATATTGTCAAATCAACGAAAAATTATCGAATATATTGCAAAAACGTAAACGACAAATTGATGTGAATTCTAGAACAGTGATGAGCAATCAATATAGAAAAATATTTATTTTTATACCCTTCACCTTCGTGAGAAGGGTATATATAAGTTTGTCATTCCGTTTGTAATATCTATAACATAATTTTCCGACCCTATAAAGAATATATATTCTGGATTCTTATTGATAGCGGAGTCGATTAAGCCATGTCCGTCTGTCCGTCTGTTGAAATCAGTTTTTAGAGGACCCCAGATATCGGCGAGATCCGAATCTTCAATAATTCTATTAGACATGCTTTCGAGAAGATCGCTATTTAACATCAGCAAAATCGGTCGGTAAATAACGGAGATATGGGCAAAAATCCGAGACAACCTCTGAAAATTTCATCAAAAAATGTCATATTTTTTCATGCTTTGTTAAAAAAGCAACAACAACACTGTATATTAGAAAAAGATGTACAAGTGTGGTTTTATTCAGCTGTGTATTTTTTTGTGTGTTTGGATGCTGTTGGCGTCATTGCGTTGTTAATTTTGTTTTTGTTTTTCTGTGTTTTTCGTTATGTATGTTTAGATGTCTGTTGGTTTAGAATATAGCACTCTTACTTGTTTTTTTTTTTTAAAGAAAACAGACATCACAGCCAGAGATTAATATATCTCTATCGCTGTTGGTCTGTCATTATGGAAAAACATTAATGCTTTAAACATAAAACAAGTTTGTTTTTGGGAGTTATTGATACTAAAGAATTAAGACGTCACAGCAAAAAAAAAAAACTATTTTTCTCTATTGCTGTTGCGTTGTTAGTTAATTAAGGTACAATTTTGTAAATTAGAAAAAATACCCATGTAAACTATAACACCTACTATAGTGGTGTATGATATAAAAAGTTCTATTCCTCCTTTGTGTACCTATGAAGATAGGAAAGGTATCTTCTATCAGATTATTATTTAATATTAAATGTTTGTTTTAAGTTCGAAGAAGGAGTCTGCATATACTGTCAGCTGTGCTATGATCAATCAGGCAGTAATGCGACTCTTTTATATATAGATTGTTGGGTAACTAAACTGAGTCTTCTACGATTACTTTTAAAGAGAAAAAAACTTATAAATTAGTTAAGCTCTTAAAGAGAGACTCAACATGAATCTTAGTTATATGCAAGAGAATCGAGAAAACAAATTTGTGATTCGAATATAAATAAATCATAAACAAGTCAAATTTGTTCAATAATTTCAAAATGTAAATTTATTATTATTTATCTTATAAATGTACAATAGTAAAATAAAACTTGTCAGTTTCATATGATTCAATCAAACTTGTAAAAAATCAAAAAAAGTTAAAAGTCATTATTTTGTGGTTTTCTCAAACAGTTCAAGAAAATATAAATAAAATATTATAACAAAATCATAAAAAAATATTATTATAAAAATGTCATATTTTTAAATTTTTAATAGAGAAAAAAAGGCAATATATGTCTTACATAAGAAAAAACACAAGTAAGTAAATAATAAACAAAAATTCTTAAAAAAAAAACTTAAATAATATTTTAACATTAAAGTCTTTATACAATTTTAGACTAAACATAATTATTATTTCTGGTTTATGCTTTTTCACTAAACAATTTTTGCGTTTATTCATTCATACAATAATTTAAGTTCGTAGTGTTGTTGTATTTTTTTCTTTTTTTTTTTTTTGTGAAATTTTAATGAGTCTATTGACTTTGAGAAATCCTAAAAGTTGGTGTTGTCTTAAAAGAAAAAAAAATATGAAAAAACATAATAAACAAGAAATGACCATAACCTTAGGGTGTTTGTTTCGCTGCTTTATTTTGGTTAAAACATTACATTTTGTTAGTAGTAGCAAAAAAAATGTTCAAAACCAAGATTTGCCATTAAGTTTATGAGTTTTATGTTACAAAAAGAAGCTATACATAAAACCGAGGGTTTTTTGCCTTATAAATAGTTGTTTTTTTAATTTTTGTTAATTTCTTTCAGAGATTTTGGCAACAGTAGTAAAATTTATGTGTATGACTCTATGTATTAGGGCTAAAAGGTATAGAATGGAATAGTTTACAAAAAAATATACTTTTTGGGAGATTTTGATATATCTTTAGTTCAGAGCTATTTAAGGTTTAACAGCAGAATTAGAATAGAAGTAGAACAAAACTTGAACAAAACAAGAGTAGAACTAGAACAGAACTTGACAGAAAAAGACCGGAACAAAAACAGAACTAGAAAAGAAATAGAACAGAACTAGAACAGAACTAGAGCAGAACTAGAACAGAACTAGAACAGAACTAGAATAGAACTAGAACAGAACTAGAACAGAACTAGAACAGAACTAGAACAGA